>NC_053023.1:677252764-677519396 GCF_003073215.2 Triticum urartu
CGCCGCGAGCCTCAACATTCATCGGACCACAAACATCAGTATGTATGATTTCCAATAAATCTATTGCTCGCCCCATAGTTTTGGAGAACGGCGTTTTAGTCATCTTGCCCATGAGGCATGGTTCGCAAGTACCAAGTGATTCATAATCAAGTGATTCCAAAAGTGCATCAAAATGGATTTTCTTCATGCGCTTTACACCAATATGACCTAAACGGTAGTGCCACAAATAAGTTGCACTATCATTATCAAGTCTGCATCTTTTAGCTTAAATATTATGAATATGTGTATCACTACTATTGAGATTCATCAAAAATAGACCACTCTTCAAGGGTGCATGACCATAAAAGATATTACTCATATAAATAGAACAACCATTATTCTTAGATTTAAATGAATAACCGTCTCGCATCAAACAAGATCCAGATATAATGTTCATGCTCAACGCTGGCACAAAATAACAATTATTCAGGTCTAAAATTAATCCCGAAGGTAGATGTAGAGGTAGTGTGCCGACCGTGATCACAACGACTTTGGAACCATTTCCCACGCGCATCGTCACCTCGTCCTTAGCCAATCTTCGCTTAATCCGTAGTCCCTGTTTCGAGTTGCAAATATTAGCAACAGAACCTGTATCAAATACCCAGGTGCTACTGCGAGCATTAGTAAGGTACACATCAATAACATGTATATCACATATACCTTTGTTCACCTTGCCATCCTTCTTATGCGCCAAATACTTGGGGCAGTTCCGCTTCCAGTGACCAGTCCCTTTGTAGTAGAAGCACCCAGTCTCAGGCTTAGGTCCAGACTTGGGTTTCTTCACTTGAGCAACAACTTGCTTGCCATTCTTCTTGAAGTTCCCCTTCTTCCCCTTACCCTTTTTCTTGAAACTGGTGGTCTTGTTGACCATCAAGACTTGATGCTCTTTCTTGATTTCTACCTCCGCAGCCTTTAGAATCGTGAAGAGCTCGGGAATTGTTTTATCCATCCCTTGCATATTATAGTTCATCACGAAGCTCTTGTAGCTTGGTGGCAGTGATTGAAGAATTCTGTCAATGACACTATCATCCGGAAGATTAACAGCCAGTTGAATCAAGTGATTGTTATACCCAGACATTTTGAGTATATGCTCACTGACAGAACTATTCTCGTCCATCTTGCAGCTGTAGAACTTATTGGAGACTTCATATCTTTCAATCCGGGCACGCTTGAAATATTAACTTCAACTCCTGGAACATCTCATATGCTCCATGACATTCAAAACATCATTGAAGTACCGGCTCTAAGCCCTAAAGCATGGCACACTGAACTATGGAGTAGTCATCAGCTTTGCTCTGCCAGACATTCATAACATCTGGCGTTGCTCCTGCAGCGGGTTTGGCACCTAGCGGTGCTTCCAGGACGTAATTCTTCTGTGCGGCAATGAGGATAATCCTCAAGTTACGGATCCAGTCCGTGTAATTGCTACCATCATCTTTCAACTTTGCTTTCTCAAGGAACACATTAAAATTCAACGGAACAACAGCACGGGCCATCTATCTACAACAACATAGACATGCAAAAAACTATCAGGTACTAAGTTCATGATAAATTAAAGTTCTATTAATCATATTACTTAAGAAATCCCACTTAGACAGACATCCCTCTAATCATCTAAGTGATCACGTGATCCATATCAACTAAACCATGTCCGATCATCACGTGAGATGGAGTAGTTTTCAATGGTGAACATCACTATGTTGATCATATCTACTATATGATTCACGCTCGACCTTTTGGTCTCAGTGTTCCAAGGCCATATCTGCATATGCTAGGCTCGTCAAGTTTAACCAGAGTATTCTGCGTGTGCAAAACTGGCTTGCACCCGTTGTATGTGAACGTAGAGCTTATCACACCCAATCATCATGTGGTGTCTCGGCATGACGAACTGTAGCCACGGTGCATACTCAGGGAGAACACTTATACCTTGAAATTTAGTGAGAGATCATATTATAATGCTACCGTCGATCTAAGAAAAATAAGATGCGTAAAAGATAAACATCACATGCAATCAATATAAGTGATATGATATGGACATTATCATCTTGTGCCTGTGATCTCCATCTCCAAAGCACCGTCATGATCACCATCGTCACTGGCTTGACACCTTGATCTCCATCGAAGCATCGTTGTCGTCACGCCAACTATTGCCTCCACGACTATTGCTACCGCTTAGTGATAAAGTAAAGCAATTACATGGCGATTGCATTTCATACAATAAAGCGGCAACCATATGGCTCCTGCAAGTTGCCGATAACTGTGTTACAAAACATGATCATCTCATACAATAAAATTTAGCATCATGTCTTGACCATATCACATCACAACATGCCCTGCAAAAACAAGTAGACGCCCTCTACTTTGTTGTTGCAAGTTTTACGTGGCTGCTACGGGATGAGCAAGAACCGTTCTTACCTATACATCAAAAACCACAACGCGGTATAGTGATTGATTTTTGATCTTTAGAAAGAACCATGTTCATTGAATCCGATTCAACTAAAACTGGAGAAATAGACACCCACTAGCCACCTATGTGCGAGGCACGTCGGTAGAACCAGTCTCTCGTAAGCGTACGCGTAATGTCGGTCTGGGCCGCTTCATCCAACAATGTCGCTGAATCAAGAATCAACTAGTGACGGCAAACAATATGTATATACCCACTCCTACAACTCCTTTGTGTTCTACTCGTGCATATAACATCTACGCATAAACCTGGCTCGGATGCCACTTTTGGGGAACACAGTAATTTCAAAAAAATTCCTACTCACACGCAAGATCATGGTGATGCATAGCAATGAGAGGGGAGAGTGTCGTCCATGTACCCTCGTAGACAGTAAGCAGAAGCATTATGAGAACGCGGTTGATATAGTTGTACGTCTTGACGATCCGACCGATCTAAGTACCGAGCGTACGGCACCTCCGAGTTCAGCACATGTGTAACACCCACGATGCGGCTATATCTCCCACGTGTCGGAGCACGACTTAGAGACATAACCGCATGGTATGCATGTCGCAAGATGGGTAATCTTTATGCATCCTATGTACTGAATAAAAAGGGATAAAGAGTTGGCTTACAATCACCACTTCGAACAATACATAAATATCATACATCATCCAGAATACAGTCAAGGTCCGACTACGGAACCAAAATAAAGAAAGAAACCCCAAATGCTAGATCCCCGATCGCCCCAACTGGGCTCCTCTACTGATCATCCGGAAAAGACACATAGTAACGACCCGAATCCTCGTCGAATTCCAACTTGAGTTCGGTAGCGTCCCCTGCACTGGCATCATCGGCACCTGCATCTGTTTGGAAGTATCTGTGAGTCACGGGGACTCAGCAATCTCGCACCCTCGCGATCAAGACTATTTAAGCTTAAAGGGAGGAAAGGGGTAGTGAGGTGGAGTTGCAGCAAGAACTAGCATATATGGTGGCTAACTTATGCAAAAGAGAGCGAGAAGAGAAGCAAAGCATGGTCGAGAAGCTAATATTGATCAAGAAGTGATCCTGAAGCTACTTAAGTTCAAGCATAACACGGGACCGTGTTCTCTTCCCGGACTCCACCGAAAAGAGACCATCACGGCTACACACGCGATTGAATAATTTTAATTAAGTTAAGTTTCAAGTTCTCTACAACCTTACATTAACAAATTCCCATCTGCCCATAACCGCGAGCACGACTTTCGAAAGTTCAAAACCCTACAGGGGTGTCCCAACTTAGCCCATCACAAGCTCTCACGGTCAAAGAAGGATATTCCTTCTCCCAGGAAGACTCGATCAGACTCGGAATCCCGGTTACAAGACATTTCGACAATGGTAAAACAAGACCAGCAAAGCCACCCGATGTGCTGACAAACCCCGATAGGATTCGCACGTATCTCATTGGGCACACCGGATGGGTAAGACGTCGGGTTGGCATAAACCCTGGTTGCCCAGGGGGCGCCGGACATCGCCCAGTTTGGACCAACACTCAGGGGAGCACTGGCCCGAGGGTTTAAAATAAAGATGACCCTTGAGTCCGTGGAACCCAAGGGAAAAAGGCTTAGGTGGCAAATGGTAAAACCAAGGTTGGGCCTTGCTGGAGGAGTTTTATTCAAAGCGAACTATCAAGGGGTTCCCATAACACCCAATTGCGTAAGGAATGCAAAATCAAGGAACATAACACCGGTATGACGAAAACTAGGGCGGCAAGAGTGGAACAAAACACCAGGCATAAGGCCGAGCCTTCCACCCTTTACCAAGTATATAGATGCATTAAAGTAAACAAGATATAATAATGATATCCCAACAAATATCCATGTTCCAACATGGAACAAACTCCATCTTCACCTGCAACTAGCAACGCTATAAGAGGGGCTGAGCAAAGCGGTAACATAGTCAAACAACGGTTTGCTAGGAAAGGTGGGTTAGAGGATTGACATGGCAATATGGGAGGCATGATAAAGCAAATGGTAGGTATCGTGGCATAGCAAACGAGCGAACAACTAGCAAGCAAAGATAGAAGTGATTTTGAGGGTATGGTCATTTTGCCTGCAAAGTTCTCAGAGTCGAGAAAGCTTGATCCTCGTTAGCGTACTCAATGGGTTCCTCGATCACGTACTCGTCTCCTGGCTCTACCCAAGGCAAGAACATAAGCAAAGGAAACAACAATCAACAATGGTGCAATGCGCAAGCAACATGATGCAAAACATGGCATGATATGCGAGATGTGATATGCAATGCATATGCGTGCTCCGAAAGGAAAAGATTGATCAAGGCATCAACTTGTCAAACCAAGTGTGCCGCTGGAAAGATGAGATGATTTCGGTCGAAATCGATATAAAGATCACCGGAAACGGATGCACGGTTTGCAAATGGAAAGCAAAACAAGAATGTCACAATTCTGCGATTAATAGCACAATGCCATGTAGAATGCAACAAGAAACTAAGCTACTACACTCCAACATAGCAACGAAGCACATGGCAGTGACCTCTCAAGATGCTTGACAAAAGATGAACACTGAGATACGGCTAAATCACACAAGAGCAGGTTCAAACAAGCATGGCAAAAGTGCAAAAGATATCAGCATCACAGACTTAGTGAAAATACTCACATGCCAGGAATTAACATTAGGAAGCAATGTTTAGAGCAAGAAAACAACATGCTACAGGGACATATCATAGCAAACCAAGGCATGGCATGAATCTAATCAAAGCATAGAACAAAAATCCCTTACTGATCAAGAGCCAAAAAGGCACATAAGATATTATGGCACCCATGTAAACATAGCAAGTTTCGTTAACATACTCAGACTTAGCAGAAAACTGAGCATGGCATAAACAGAATTACGAAGGCATCTTGGCGAGCTCGATTCACTCATCACAAATCCTTGCATGACAAACTAAGCATAGAATCAGCAAGAAGACATGTTCATAAGGCTAACCATGGCAAGAACAAGTTTATAGCTTGCTTGGATCAACTACAACAACCATGGCAAAATTGATTAACATGTAAACAATCTGCCAGGAATATTTTATATCAAAAGTAGAGCAAGATTAAGCCATGCTAGGGCACTCCATAAATGCAAACAGGGGCATGGATGGATAGAGCATAACCATATGTCAAAATCATCCTTACTGAAGCAACTCAAAACAAGCATGGATCTCACTTAAGCATCATGGATACATGGCATAGAAATAACAGCAGAGCAAGGACTTAGCAAAATCACAAGTCCCTGAAATCAGCAATATCACGAAGGCTATTTTGCATGCTTGTTCTAGTAACCACGAAGATCACAAAAATACATGGCATACACCCTTGTAAAGATGGCATGACATAGCCCAAAACACATGTAGAGCTGATGCCCATATGCAGCACACAACAAATGTAGCAAAAATGACAAATCCTCATACTCTGCTAAGAATCAGCACCTAACAATTTATAGTACTCTTGCATCAATGATTTGGGCATCAAGATGGACTCAAACAAGCATGTCACAATGGAACAAAATGAAGAGCACATCATGATGAACATTTTGATATACTGCACGCTCAAAACAGAGCTACGGTCATGAAGATATGGCAGGATGAATAGGGGTCCAGAATGCTAAAATTTAAAGACTTGGGCAAAATTCGGGGTCAACCTTTGTTTTGGATCTGGATCTGGGGGCTTCGGGCACGGACTTTGAGGCAGGCGGAGATGTTGCCGGAGTTGGGGAGGGAGATGGGGCCGGCAAGGAGAGCGGCGAGGGCGGCCGCGGGGTGCGTGCGGCGCAGGCGTCGGCGGAGGGCGGCGCCGGGCGCGCCCTCGGGTGAGGTGGCGGAGGGGCGGAGCCGGACGGCGTCTGAGGCGACGGGCGGGCGGCGCACTGGCGGAAGCAGACGTCGGGTGGCGGCGAAACCGCGGAGCTCGAGCGCGGGCTCCCACTGTCGGCGGCGGCGATGGTTCGGGCCCCGCGGGCCGGATCTGGGCCGCGCGGGCCCACAGCGGCGTGCGGTGGGAACGGCAGCGACGGGGACATGTGGCGGGCGCCAATTGGGCGAGAGGCCGTGGCTGGACGCGTCCGACGCCGGCGGACGCGTCCGGTGGCGGCGGGAGGAGCTAGACTAGGGTTTTGGACCCGAAATTTTAGACGGGGAGGACATATTTATAGGTAGGAGGAGTTTGGAGTGTCCAAATGAGGTGTAGTTTTCGACCACGCAATCGTGATCCGACGGCGGAGGACATGGGATAGGTTTGGATGGGTTATTGGGCCACTTTGGAGGGGTGTTGGGCTGCAACACACACGAGGCCTTTGTGGTTCCTCGGTTAACCGTTGGAGTATCAAACTGACTCCAAATGGCACGAAACTTGACAGGCGGTCTACCGGTGGTGTACCAAGGCCGCTTGGCAAATCTAGGTCCATTCTGAGAAAGTTTAACACCCGCTCATGAAAAGAGACAAAAGGGGTACGCCGGAGGACGTAGGAGTGTCGGATTGCAAAACGGACAACGGGGAAAATGTTCGGATGCATGAGACGAACACGTATGCAAATGTGATGCACATGATGACATGATACGAAATGCATGACATGAACAAAATGCAAAACGAAGACAAAACCCAACCACAAAGGAAATCTCATAACTTAGAGTCGAAAATGACAAGAGTCGGAGTACAAATATGACAAATTACATCCGGGGCGTTACAACACTCCACCACTACGAAAGGATCTCGTCCTGAGATCTAGGACTGAAAGAACTCCGGATACTCGGAACGGAGGTGGTCCTCGCGTTCCCAGGTGGCTTCTCGGTCGGAATGATGTGACCACTTCACTTTCAGGAATTTGCTAGACTTGTTGCGTGTCTTGCGCTCGATTTCTTCAAGAATAGCAACGAGATGCTCATGATAAGACATGTCTTTTTGGAGATCAATCTCTTTGAAGTTGATGGTGCGTCCAGGCGTCCTGAAGCACTTGCGAAGCTGTGACACGTGAAACACGTCGTGCACATTTGCGAAGTTGGACGGAAGCTCAAGTTGATAGGTGAGGTCGCCTCTTTTGCCAATGATCTTGAAAGGACCCACGTATCTAGGGGCAAGCTTCCCTTTGATACCAAAGCGACGAGTGCCTTTCATTGGAGAGACGCAGAGGTAGACATGGTCTCCGATCTCGAAAGCCAAGTCATGATGCTTGCTATCATAGTAACTCTTCTGGCGCGATTGCGCGGCTTTGAGATTTTCACGAATGACTTTGCACATTTCTTCAGCTTCTATGATTAAGTCATTGCCAAGAAGTTGGCGTTCACCATTCTCTGACCAATTAAGAGGAGTACGACACTTTCTGCCATAGAGAATCTCGAATGGGGCCTTGCCCGAACTCACTTGGAAACTGTTGTTGTAGGAGAACTCGGCATATGGGAGACAATCTTCCCACTTCATACCGAAGGAAATGACACAAGCCCTGAGCATATCTTCAAGAATTTGATTGACTCGTCGACTTGTCCACTAGTTTGAGGATGGAAAGCTGTGCTGAAGTGAATGTTGGTGCCCATGGCCCTCTGGAAGGAATCCCAGAACTTAGAAGTGAAGATGCTTCCACGATCTGAAGATATCAACTATGGAATGCCGTGCAAAGAGACAATCCTGGAGGTGTATAGCTGTGCCAACTAAGCTGTTGTGATAGATTCTTTGATAGGAAGAAAATGAGCCACTTTTGTAAGCTTGTCGATGACAACAAAGATAGCATCATTTCCATGTTTGGACTTGGGAAATCCAGTCACGAAGTCCATCTCAATATGGTCGAACTTCCATTCTGGAGTAGCAAGAGGTTGGAGGAGACCAGTTGGTCGTTGGTGTTCTGCTTTCACTCTTCTGCAGACATCACATTCATTCATGAACTGAGCAATTTCTCGCTTCATTCGAGTCCACCAATATGACTTCTTGAGGTCATGGTACATCTTTGTACTACCAGGATGAATGGATAAGAGGGAATTGTGCGCCTCGTTCATAATGACTCTCCGAAGATCACCTTTAGGAACCACAATTCGATCCTCTAAGAATAGAGTATCTTTGTCATCAAGGCGATAGCACTTGTATTTGGGTTGGCTCTTGGCAATCCCATTCTTCACCTTCTTCACCATTGCATCAAGAAGTTGTGCCTCACGAATCTGATCTTCCAAAGTAGGAGAGACTTGGAGGTTGGCAAGAAAGCCTTGAGGAACAACTTGGAGATTTAGTTTGCGGAAAGCTTCACAAAGGTCCGGTTAGAAGGGCTTGAGAATTAAGCTGTTGCAATAAGCCTTCCTGCTCAAAGCATTTGCAATGACATTGGTCTTGCCTGGAGTATATTCAATACTCGGATTGTACTCTTGAATCATTTCGACCCAACGAGTCTGCCTGAGGTTGAGGTTGGGCTGAGTGAAGATGTACTTGAGGCTCTTATGATCACTGAAGATGTCCACTTTCCTTCCCAACAAGAGATGTCTCCATGTTAATAGAGCATGGACAACTGCCGCCAGCTCGAGGTCATGAGTGGGGTAGTTCTTTTCTTTGGGCTTCAACTGACGGGAGGTATAAGCCACAACTTTCTTCTCTTGCATTAACACAACACCGAGACCTTGCAGGGAAGCATCACAGAAAACTTCGAATGGTTTGGATTCATCAGGAGGAGTCAGAACAGGAGCTGTGACTAACTTCTCTTTGAGGGTGTTGAAAGTGACGTCACACTTAGGCGTCCAGACATACTTGACATGCTTCTGGAGGAGGTTGGAAAGAGGCTTTGCAATCTTAGAGAAATTCTCAACGAATCTACGACAATAGCTTGCAAGCCCAAGGAAACCACGGAGCTGCTTGACATTCTGAGGCGGTTCCCAATTCACAATTCCAGACACCTTCTCAAGATTAACAGCAATGCCCTTGGCGGAGATGATATGGCCAAGGTAGAGAATCTCATCAAGCCAAAACTCACACTTTGAGAACTTCACATAGAACTGATGCTCTCTGAGTTTGTCGAGTACCAATCTCAAATGCTTGGCATGATCCTCCTTGTTCTTGGAAAAGACCAAGATGTCATCGAGATACACCAAGATGAAATCATTTGTGTAAGGGTTGAAGATGAAGTTAATCATGCAAGAGAACATTGGAGGAGCGTTGCCAAGGCCGAAAGACATGACAGTATATTCATAAGAACCATAGCTTGTTCTGAATGCTGTCTTGGGGATATCTTGTTCACGAATGCGAATCTGATGATAGCCCATACGGAGGTCAAGCTTGGAGAATACTTGAGCACCCTTAAGTTGCTCGAAAAGCTCATTGATGTTGGGAAGTGGATACTTATTCTTTATTGTCTTCTTGTTCAATGGACGGTAGTCGACACAAAGTCGGTCTGTTCCATCCTTCTTCTTGACAAAAAGAACACCACAACCCCATGGAGAAGAACTCGGTCAGATAAGACCCATATGCTCTTGTTCATCGAGTTGTTTCTTCAGCTCCTTCAATTCATTTGGTCCAAGCTTGTAAGGATGTTTGCAAACAGGTTCCGTGCCAGGCTCAAGATCGATGACGAATTCAATTGGCCGGTGAGGAGGCATTCCTGGAAGCTCTTCTGGAAAGACGTCTTGATATTCGCAAACGACTGGAATCTGAGAGATGGCATTCAACTCGCCCTTCTCGTTGAGAGAAAACAGTTGAATGGTTTCATCATGAGCGGCATAGATTATCACATCCTCAGACGAGTGTGTCAATTGAATCTGCCTGGTAGCACAATCAAGCTGAGCCTTATGCTTAGAAAGACAGTCCATGCCAAGAATTAGATCAATATCCGAGTCACCAAGGACCATTGGAGAAGACATAAATTTATAGTCACCCATCTTGATGGAAACATCCGAAGCCATCATTTTGGTGTTCATGAACAAACCCGGAGAGGAAACCGCTATCGGCTTAGGCAAATCGACAGTATGCAAATCGTGCATGGATGCAAAAGGCTTTGATATGAATGAAATAAATGCACCAGTATCCCTCTGCCTGAGCTGCATTCATCATGTTGACCTTTGCAGACTTGGAATTATGCTTGACCACTGCATTGCTGGCAGATCTGACAGGAGGAGAAGGCGGAAGATGTCTTTGGTTGAAGTATTTGTTCGCATAGTGCCCTTTCTGCAGACACTTGTTGCAAGTAACCTCTGAGAGCGGATGGTGATAAGGAGCACTTGACTTTGGAGTATGAGACAGAGCTTTGTTCTGATAGCCTGGGTTGGGTGGGTGGGAAGATCCATTGCCACCTTTACTCTTCTGTTGGTAAGACTGACGAAATGGAGGAGGAGGAGGCAACCAGAACTTCTGTTGGTTAGCTGCCACTTGAGTTGAAGAAGAAGATGGAGCTGCATCCCTGACTCTCTTCTTAGATGCATCACTCTTGAGCTGAGCAGCTTCTTGCTTTAGTGCCATGTTGTAGAATTCATCATACTTGGTCGGCTCAAAAAGCACGAGAGCTAATTACAGATCTTCTACGAGGCCACCTCTGAATTGATAAATCATGCTCTTCTCATCAGGGACGTCTTGTTTAGAAAAGCGAGCGAGCCTCTGAAACATGATGTTGTATTGGTAAACAGACATGCTGCCTTGCTTGAGATTGCGGAACTCCTCGCGCTTACTTTCAGCAACACTTTGTGGAATGTGGTGAGCTTTGAAGTCTCGGCAGAAATCATCCCAGGTAATCACACGACCTCCTCTGGAATCTTTGTATTGTTGATACCACTCAGCAGCTTGGTCTTTGAGTTGGGACGAAGCAAACTTGACAAAGTCCTCAGGCCTGACATTGCTACACTCAAAATGTTTGTAGATATCCACGAGCCAGTCGTCGACGTCTGTGGCCTCGACACAGTTACTGAAGGACTTCGGCTGGTTTGCGAGGAACTGATTGAGGGTAGAAAACTGAGTTTGATTGTTGCTTTGGCCTTGATTTCCTTGGTTGCGCTCTTGCAAGAGTTGCAAAAGCATCTGAGTGTTGGCGTTGGTGGCGGCCATGACAACTTGCCATGCCTCCGGAGGTGGAGGTGGTGGCAGAGGTTCCGAATTCTGACGCGTTGGAGGAGCCATCCTGAAGAGGGTGACACCCGTTAGCATCTTGAAAGACATATATTCAGGCTGAATTAATGGATCGAAATTGCAAAATATAGCCTTAACATTCGAACAAGAATGAACGAATGAGTTCCAAAGTAAATCATCACACTTCCATAAGTTGAGAAGCCACTTAGATAAAGGTAGAAGAATAAAACAAGGTATGGATATGAACAAATAATTGGTAAGGATTACCCAATCACAAACCAAATATCTGCAGGATGAAATACTAGAGCTACTTGAATTCCCACCTATGAAACTCCCGAAACTTTCTGGTTATGCAATCAGGTGTTGGGGATACAGGGGAAGCATAATATCTCACCCAAAACTAGCAAATCCTACATCCAGTTGTATCCATCCTTCAACACATAACCAAGAAACCTTCGGAAATCATTTATCTCAACCTTTGAAAAGCATCCATTATACGAGTTATGGCAATACTCCCGAACTCCCGTCCCAGTACTGGGTGGCGTCGAGGTTATCTCACCAACAACTGCATAAATGAGATTTTCGATGTCGGCGAACTCAGGTATTCTGGAATCGCAACGATAAAATTGTGACGACAACACCTCGGAGCTCAACTCCCCAGGACACCGCCACAACCCGTAAATGTCAGGAGGCACCAAGAACAATGTTCTCGTCACAAAACCATCGGAACGATTCCAAGATACCCGCGTGATCCTAAATTTTTTTCGTGAAATTTGAGGAGAGAAGAGTCAAAACTCTACGTCAAGAGGCCTCACCAGAGCGACAAAGGGACTGAGGAGTAAAAAGAATCCTACTCTCCGATATATATAATCCTAAGATTCAAAACATTTTCTTCTAGACTCAACAACGTCAGCAATTCGATCAAGCAGGGGGCTCGTAAGTCGGGGAAGGCTCTGATACCAACTTGTAACACCCACGATGCGGCTATATCTCCCATGTGTCGGAGCACAACTTAGAGGCATAACCCCATGGTAGGCATGTCACAAGAGGGGTAATATTTACACATCCCATGTACTGAATAAAAAAGGGATAAAGAGTTGGCTTAGAATCGCCACTTCAAACAATACATAAATATCATACATCATCCAGAATACAATCAAGGTCCGAATACGGAACCAAAATAAAGAAAGACAACCCCAAATGCTAGATCCCCGATCGCCCCAACTAGGCTCCTCTACTGATCATCCGAAAAAGACACATAGTAATGGCCCGAATCCTCGTTGAACTCCCGCTTGAGTTCGGTAGCGTCCCCTGCACTGGCATCATCGGCACCTGCATCTGTTTGGAAGTATATGTGAGTCACGGGGACTCAGCAATCTTGCACCCTCGCGATCAAGACTATTTAAGATTAAAGGAAGGAAAGGGGTAGTGAGGTGGAGCTGCAGCAAGCACTAGCATATATGGTGGCTAACTTACGCAAAAGAGAGCGAGAAGAGAAGCAAAGCACGGTCGAGAAGCTAATATTGATCAAGAAGTGATCCTGAAGCTACTTACGTTCAAGCATAACATGAGACCGTGTTCTCTTCCCGGACTCCGCCGAAAAGAGACCATCATGGCTACACACGCGGTTGAATCATTTTAATTAAGTTAAGTTTCAAGTTCTCTACAACTGGACATTAACAAATTCCCATCTGCCCATAACCGCGGGCACGACTTTCGAAAGTTCAAAACCCTGCATGGGTGTCCCAACTTAGCCCATCACAAGCTCTCATGGTCAACGAAGGATATTCCTTCTCCCAGGAAGACCTGATCAGACTCGGAATCCCGGTTACAAGACATTTCGACAATGGTAAAACAAGAGCAACAAAGCCACCCGATGTGCCGACAAATCCTGATAGGAATCGCACGTATCTCGTTCTCAGGGCACACCGAATGGGCAAGACATCGGGTTGGCATAAACCCTGGTTGCCTAGGGGGCGCCGGACATCGCCTAGTTTGGACCAACACTCAGAGGAGCACTGGCCCGAGGGTTTAAAATAAAGATGACCCTTGAGTCCGCGGAACCCAAGGGAAAAAGGCTTAGGTGGCAAATGGTAAACCAAGGTTGGGCCTTGCTGGAGGAGTTTTATTCAAAGCGAACTGTTAAGGGGTTCCCATAACACCCAACCGCGTAAGGAACGCAAAATCAAGGAACATAACACTGATATGACGGAAACTAGGGCGACAAGAGTGGAACAAAACACCAGACATAAGGCCGAGCCTTCCACCCTTTACCAAGTATATAGATGCATTGAAGTAAACAAGATATAATAATGATATCCCAACAAATATCCATGTTCCAACATGGAACAAACTCCATCTTCACCTGCAACTAGCAACGCTATAAGAGGGGCTGAGCAAAGCGGTAACATAGTCAAACAACGGTTTGCTAGGAAAGGTGGGTTAGAGGATTGACATGGCAATATGGGAGGCATGATAAAGCAAATGGTAGGTATCGCGGCATAGCAAACGAGCGAACAACTAGCAAGCAAAGATAGAAGTGGTTTCGAGGGTATGGTCATCTTGCCTACAAAGTTCTCAGAGTTGACGAAAGCTTGATCCTCGTTAGCGTACTCAATGGGTTCCTCGATCACGTACTCGTCTCCCGTCTCTACCCAAGGCAAGATCATAAGCAAAAGAAACAACAATCAACCATGGTGAAATGCGCAAGCAACATGATGCAAAACATGGCATGATATGCGAGATGTGATATGCAATGCATATGCGTGCTCCGGAAGGAAAAGATTGATCAAGGCATCAACTTGGAAAACCAATTGTGCCGCTGGAAAGATGAGATGATTTCGATCGAAATCGATATAAATATCACCGGAAACAGATGCACGGTTTGCAAGTGGCAAGCAAAACAAGAATGTCACAATTTTGCGATTAACAGCACAATGCCATCTAGAATGCAACAAGAAACTAAGCTACTTCACTCCAACATAGCAATGAAGCACATGGCAGTGATCTACTCAAGATGCTTTACAAATGATGAACACTGAGCTATGGCTAAATCACACAAGAGCAGGTTCAAACAAGCATTGCAAAAGTGCAAAAGATATTAGCATCACAGACTTAGTGAAAATACTATCATGCCAGGAATTAACATCAGGAAGCAATGTTTAGAGCAAGCAAACAACATGCTACAGGGACGTATCATAGAAAACCAAGGCATGGCATGAATCTAATCAAAGCATAGAATAAAAATTCCTTACTGATCAAGAGCCAAAAAGGCACAGATGATATTATGGCACCCATGTAAACATAGCAAGTTTCGTTAACAGACTCGGACTTAGCAGAAAACTGAGCATGGCATAAACAGAATTACGAAGGCATCTTGGCGAGCTCGATTCACTCATCACAAAGCCTTGAATGACAAACTAATCATAGCATCAGCAAGAAGACATGTTCATAAGGCTAACCATGGCAAGAACAAGTTTATAGCTTGCTTGGATCAACTACAACAACCATGGCAAAATTGATTAACATGTAAACAATCTGCCAGGAACATTTTATAGCAAAAGTAGAGCAAGATTAAGTCAGGCTAGGGCACTCCATAAATGCAAACAGGGGCATGGATGGATAGAGCATAACCATATGTCAAAATCATCCTTAGTGAAGCAACTCAAAACAAGCATGGATCTCACTGAAGCATCATGGATACATGGCCTAAAAATAACAGCAGAGCAAGGACCTAGCAAAATCCTAAGTCCCTGAAATCAGCAATATCACGAAGGCTATTTTGCATGCTTGTGCTAGTCACCATGAAGATCACAAAAATACATGGCATACACCCCTGTAAAGATGGCTTGACATAGCCCAAAACACATGTAGAGCTCATGCCCATATGCAGCACACAACAAATGTAGCAAAAATGACGAGTCCTCATACTCTGCTAAGAATCAGCACCTAACAATTTATAGCACTCTTGCATCAACGATTTGGGCATCAAGATGGACTCAAATAAGCATGTCACAATAGAACAAAATGAAGAGCACATCATGATGAACATTTTGATATATTTCACGCTCAAAACGGAGCTACGGTCATGAAGATATGGCATGATGAACAGGGCCCCAGAGTGCTAAAATTTAAGGACTTAGGCTAAATTCGGGGTCAACCTTCATTTTGGATCTGGATCTGGGGGCTTCGGGCACGGACTCGAGGCGGCCAGAGATGTTGCCGGAGTTGAGGAGGGAGATGGGCCGGCGAGGAGAGCGGCGAGGGCGGCCGTGGGGTGCGGGCATCGGCGGAGGGCGGCGCCGGGCACACCCTCGGGTGAGGCGGCGGAGGGGCGGAGCCGGCCGGCGTCTGAGGCGACGGGCGGGCGGCGCGCCGAAGGAAGCGAACGTCGGGCGGTGGTGAAACCGCGGAGCTCGGGCGCGGGATCCTGCGGTCGATGGCGGCGATGGTTCCGGCCCCGCGGGCCGGATCTGGGCCGCGCGGGCCCGCGGCGGCACGCGGTGGGAACGACGGCGACGGGGAGACGTGGCGGGCGCTGATTGGGCGAGAGGTGGCGGCTGGACGCGTCTGACGCGTCCGGTGGCGGCGGGAGGAGCTAGACTAGGGTTTTGGACCCGAAATTTTGGACGGGGAGGACATATTTATAGGTGGGAGGAGTTTGGAGTGTCCAAATGAGGTGTAGTTTTAGACCACGCGATCGTGATCCGATGGCGGAGGACATGGGATAGGTTTGGATGGGTTATTGGGCCACTTTGGAGGGGTGTTGGGCTGCAACACACACGAGGCCTTTGCGGTTCCCCGGTTAACCGTTGGAGTATCAAACGGACTCCAAATGGCACAAAACTTGACAGGTGGTCTACCGGTGGTGTACCAAGGCCGCTTGGCAAATCTCGGTCCATTCCGAGAAAGTTTAACACCGCTCACGAAAAGAGACAAAAGGGGTACGCCAAAGGACGTATGAGTGTCGGATTGCAAAACGGACAACGGGGAAAATGCTCGGATGCATGAGATGAACACGTACGCAAATGCGATGCACATGATGACATGATATGAAATGCATGACATTTACAAAATGCAAAACGAAGACAAAACCCAACCATGAAGGAAATCTCATAACTTAGAGCCGAAAATGACAAGAGTCAGAGTACAAATATGACAAATTACATCCGGGGCGTTACAACACGTTCAGCTCGGTGATGTCCCACAGACTTCGATCCAGCAGAGCTTCGAGGGAGAGTTCCGTCAGCACGACGGCGTGATGACGGTGATGATGATGCTACCGACGTAGGGCTTCGCCTAAGCACCGCTACAATATGACCGCGGTGGATTATGGTGGGGGGGGCACCGCACACGGCTAAAAGATCAACTGATCAACTTGTGTGTCCATGGGGTGCCCCCTCCCCCGTATATAAAGCAGTGGAGGAGGGGGAGAGGCCGGCCCTCCTAGGCGCGCCCCGTGGAGTAGGACTCCAACCCTTCCAAGAGTAGGAGTAGGAGAGAGGGAAGGAGGAGAGAGGGGGAAGGAAAGGGGGCGCCACCCCCTCCTTGTCCAATTCATACTAGAGGGAGAGGTGGCACGCGGCCTGCCCTGGCCGCCCCTCCTCTTCTCCACTAAGGACCAATAGGCCCATTACACTCCCCGGGGGGTTCCGGTAACCCCCCGGTACTCCGGTATTTGTCCGAACTTGCCCGAAACCCTTCCGAAGTCCAAACATAGTCATCCAATATATCGATCTTTATGTCTCGACCATTTCGAGACTCCTCCTCATGCCCGTGATCATATCCGGGACCCCGAACTACCTTCGGTACATCAAAACACATAAACTCATAATACCGATCCCCACCGAACATTAAGCATGGGGACCCTACGGGTTCGAGAACTATGTAGACATGACCGAGACTCGTCTCTGGTAATAACCAATAGCAGAACCTGGATGCTCATATTGGCTCCTACATATTCTACGAAGATCTTTATCGGTCAAACCGCATAACAACGTACGTTGTTCCTTTTGTCATCGGTATGTTACTTGCCCGAGATTCGATCATCGATATCTCAATGCCTAGTTCAATCTCGTTACCGGCAAGTCTCTTTACTCGTTCCGTAATGCTACATCCCGTAACTAACTCATTAGCTACATTGCTTGCGAGGCTTATTGTGATGTGCATTACCGAGAGGGCCCGGAGATACCTCTTCAACAATCAGAGTGACAAATCCTAATATCGATCTATGCCAACTCAACAAGTACCATCGGAGACACCTGTAGAGCACCTTTATAATCACACAGTTACGTTGTGACGTTTGGTAGCACACAAAGTGTTCCTCCGGTACTCGGGAGTTGCATAATCTCATAGTCATAGGAACATGTATAAGTCATGAATAAAGCAATAGCAACAAACTAAACGATCATCGTGCTAAGCTAACGGATGGGTCAAGTCAATCACATCATTCTCTAATGATGTAATCCCGTTAATCAAATGACAACTCATGCCTATGGTTAGGAAACATAACCATCATTGATTCAACGAGCTAGTCAAGTAGAGGCAAACTAGTGACACTCTCTTTGTCTATGTATTCACACATGTACTAAGTTTCCGGTTAATACAATTATAGCATGAAGAATAAACATTTATCATGATATAAGGAAATATAAATAACAACTTTATTATTGCCTCTAGGGCATATTTACTTCACCGGGTTTGAAGCCTTTCTTCATGAGGAATTCCTTCAAAGTATCATACCACGCCCGAGGGGCCTCCTTGAGGCCATAGAGGGCCTTATTAAGTCTGAAGACTTTGTCAGGATGCTTTGGATCTTGAAAACCTGGGGGTTGAGCAACATATACTTCTTCCTCGAGCTTACCATTGAGGAATGCACTTTTCACATCCATTTGATATAAGATGATATCATGATGGTTAGCATAAGCAAGTAATATGCGAATAGCCTCATGTCTTGCAACAGGTGCAAAAGTTTCATCGAAATCAATTCCTTCAACCTGTGTGTAGCCTTGAGCTACAAGTCGTGCCATATTCCTCACCACAAGCCCGTTTTCATCTTGCTTGTTGCGGTAGATCCACTTTGTGCCAATGATATTGTGCTTGCGAGGATCTGGACGTTTGACCAGTTCCCAGATGTTGTTGAGCTCAAATTGATGTAATTCCTCTTGCATAGCTTGAATTCACTCAGGCTCCAAAAATGCTTCATCTACCTTAGTGGGCTCTGTGATAGAGACGAAAGCAAAGTGCCCACAAAAGTTAGATAAATGTGAAGCTTTTGAGCGTGTGAGAGGACCTGGAATGTTGATGTCACTGATGATTTTCTCAATCTGCACTTCATTTGCAACGCAGGGATGAGCTGGTTGTCGTTGAGGAATTTGATCAGCATTTTCCTCAGCACCATCAGCATGATGTTCTTCATGTTCTGGAATGACTTCTTCAACAGATTCTTCGGTAGGAATGACATCCTCAGTAGCTTTGAACTTAATAGATTCCTCAGGAGGTATTTCATCTGTCACAGGAGGTAGGTGCTCTCTTTGTGATCCATTAGTTTCATCGAACTGCACATCTACAGTTTCAACAACCTTGTGGTGATAAGTGTTGAAGACTCTGTAGGTGTGCGAGCCCTTACCATAACTAAGCATAAAACCTTCATGTGCTTTCGTTGCAAATTTAGAACTGTGATGAAAATATACCCTGTTGATGATGTGGCACGCAGTATCAATTGCCTCAGGCCAGAAGCGAGTAGGCGTCTTGTACTCATCAAGCATAGTGCGAGCCATCTCAACAAGAGTCATGTTCTTGCGCTCCACGATGCCATTCTACTGAGGAGTATATGGAGCAGATAACTCATGAGTGATACCAAGTTCATCAAGATAGTCATCAAGACCAGTGTTCTTGAACTCAGTTCCATTGTCACTTCTGATGTTCTTGATCTTCACACCTAAGTTGGTTGAAGCCCTCGAGGAAAATCGTATGAAGACTTCCTGCACTTCAGTTTTGTAAATGATAATATGCACCCATGTATATCGAGAATAATCATCGACAATGACAAAGCCATATAAATATGCAGCATTAGTAAATGTGGCATAGTGAGTAGGGCCAAGGAGATCCATGTGAAGCAATTCAAATGGACGAGTGGTAGTCATGATGGTCTTTGAGGGATGCTTGGCCCTGGTCATCTTTCTGGCTTCACAAGCTCCACACAAATGGTCCTTGAGGAATTTGACACCCTCGATGCCAGTGACATGCTTCTTCTTCACGAGCATGTGCAAGTTCCTCATCCCAGCATGACCAAGTCGTCGATGCCATAGCCAGCCTTCTGAAGCTTTTGCAAGTAGACACATAGCAGGTTGTGGTCCTGTAGAGAAATCAACAATATAAAAATCTCCTCTCCTAAAGCCTTCAAAGACTTTGGAATTGTCAGCCCTCATGATCACAACACAACGATACTTGCCAAAGACAACAACCATATCAACATCACAAAGCATTGAGACAGACATGAGGTTGAACCCTAAGGACTCGACAAACATGACTTTGTCCATGTGTCGATCCTTTGAGATTGCAACCTTACCTAGATCAAATACCTTGCTTTTGCCTTTGTCAGCGTAGGTGATATGCTTCAGATGCAATGGAGATAAGGGAGCGTCCATCAATAGATTCTTGTCACCAGTCATGTGATTTGTACATCCACTATCGAGGACCCACTCAGTGGCTTTGGGTTGATCATCCTGCAGATGAATTAGTGCAGCTTACGAATTCATATACTTCATCAGTGAAGAATATGATATTAATTTCATCAGATCAATTTCATCAAGCAATAGAACAGATAAAGCAGTATGAGGACGTGAGAAATGAGAATTCATTTCTTCACGATTAGCTTGCGTCCTTTCAAGCAAATTCAGGCCTCCAGCAAAATCTTCAGACGTTTAAGTTCGTCTCGAGACCCGACCCTGTGTAAGAGATTAGTTCTTTTTCTTCACCACCCACATCTGAAGGGGAAAGCAAAGAGTTCATCATTCTGCGAGCTCCATAAGAGAAAGGTGGCATAGATGCCAATCCACTTCGTTTCACATAAGAAGGGTTAGGGTAAGCATAAGAGTAAGCAGAGAAATTCTTCGAGGACTTATGAACATAATGATTTGAAGAATAATGCACATATCCATAATCCTTAGATCTTCCCTGTGAAACAGAAGGTTTAGGGTCATGATGTTCATATGAGGACTTTGATCCTTTTGAGGAATTTGATCCTCGTGAGGAATTTGGTCCGTATGAGCACTTGGATCCATGTGAAGAATTTGGTCCATATGAAGAATTTGATCTAGGATCCTATTCTTCACAGGTGGTGTCTGATACGTCCATTTTGCATCATGCTTTTATATCAATAATTATTGCATTATGGGCTGTTATTACACATTATGTCATGATACTTATGCCTATTCTCTCTTATTTTACAAGGTTTACATACAGAGGGAGAATGCCGGCAGCTGGGATTCTGGCTGGAAAAGGAGCAAATATTAGAGACCTATTCTGCATAGCTCCAAAAGTCCTAAAACTTCACGGATGATGTTTTCCAAATATATAAAAAACATTGAGCGCAAGAACTTCACCAGGGGGCACACCCTGCCCACCAGGGTGGGGGGCACGCCCTACCCCCTAGGCGCGCCCCCTACCTCGTGGGCCCCCTGGTGGCCCTCCGGTGACCATCTTCTGCTATATGGACTCCTTCGATGGGAAAATAATCACAAGCCATCTTCTCGGATGAAACTCCGCCGCTATGAGGCGAAACCTTGGCGGAACCAATCTAGGGTTCTGGCGGGGCTGTTCTGCCGAGGAAACTTCCCTCCCGGAGGGGGAAATCATCGCCATCATCATCACCAACGCTCCTCTCATCGGGAGGGGGCAATCTCCATCAACATCTTCATCAGCACTATCTCATCTCAAAACCCTAGTTTATCTCTTGTATCCGATTCTTGTCTCCAAGTCCGGGTTTGGTGCTAGTAGGTTGCTAGTAGTGTTAATTACTCCTTGTAGTGGATGGTAGTTGGTTTAATTGGTGGAAGATCATATGTTCAGATCCTATATGCACATTAATACCCCTCTAATTATGAACATGTTTATGCTTTGTGAGTAGTTACTTTTGTTCCTGAGGACATGGGAGAAGTCTTGCTATTAGTAGTCATGTGAATTTGGTACTCGTTTGATATTTTGATGAGATGTATGTTGTCTCTCCTCTAGTGGTGTTATGTGAACGTCGACTACATGACACTTCACCATTATTTGGGCCTAGAGGAAGGCATTGGGAAGTAATAAGTAGATGATGGGTTGCTAGAGTGACAGAAGCTTAAACCCTAGTTTATGCGTTGCTTCGTAAGGGGTTGATTTGAATCCATATGTTTCATGCTATGGTTAGGTTTACCTTAATACTTTTGTTGTATTTGCGGATGCTTGCAATAGAGGTTAATCATAAGTGGGATGCTTGTCCAAGTAAGGGCAGCGCCCAAGCACCGGTCCACCCACATACCAAATTATCAAAGTACCGAACGCGAATCATATGAACGTGATGAAAACTAGCTTGACGATATTCCCATGTGTCCTCGGGAGTGCTTTACATCATATAAGAGTTTGTCCAGGATTGTGCTTTGCTACAAAAGGATTGGGCCACCTTTCTGCACTTTATTTACTTTTGTTACTTATTGCTCGTTACAAATTATCCTATCACAAAACTACCTGTTACCACTTATTTCAGTACTTGCAAAGAATACCTTGCTGGAAACCGCTTATCATTTCCTTCTGCTCCTCGTTGGGTTCGACACTCTTACTTATCGAAAGGACTACGATAGATACCCTATAATTGTGGGTCATCAAGACTCTTTTTTGGCACCGTTGCCGGGGAGTGAAGCGCCTTTGGTAGGTGGAATTTGGTAAGGAAAAATTTATATAGTGTGCTGAAATTTACTGTCACTTGTTACTATGGAAAGTAATCCTCTGAGGGGCTTGTTCGGGGTATCTTCACCCTGACCAGTAGAGCAAAGAGTTGCTCCTCAACCTACTGAACCTACTGAAAATGAAAATGCTTGCTTTGAAATTCCTTTGGGTATGGTAGAAAAACTGCTAGCTAATCCTTTTTTAGGAGATGGAACAAAACATCCTAATGAGCATCTAATATATGTGGATGAAGTTTGTGGATTATTTAAGCTTGCAGGTGTACCCGAGATGTTGTTAAGAAGAAGGTATTCCCTTTATCTTTGAGGGGAGATGCATCGACATGGTATAGGCTATTTGATGATATGGAGTCTTGGAACTACAAACGATTGAAATTGGAATTTCATCAAAAGTTTTATCCTATGCATCTTGTTCATCGTGATTGCAATTATATATATAATTTTTGGCCTCGCGAAGGAGAAAACATCGCTCAAGCTTGGGGGAGGCTTAAATCAATGTTATATTCATGCCCCAATCATGAGCTCTCCAGAGAAATGATTATTCAAAATTTTTATGCTCGGCTTTCTCGTAACAATCGCACCATGCTTGATACTTCTTGTGCTGGCTCTTTTATGATGAATACTATTGAATTCAAATGGGATTTATTGGAAAGAATTAAACGCAACTCCGAATATTGGGACCTCGACAATGGTAAGGAGTCAGGTATGACACCTAGTTTTGATTGTGTTAAATCTTTTATGGATACCGATATTTTTCGTAAATTTAGCACTAAATATGGACTTGACTCTGAGATAGTAGCTTCTTTCTATGAATCTTTTGTTGCTTATGTTGATCTCCCCAAGGAGAAGTGGTTTAAATATCATCCTCCCATAGAAGTAAAAGTAGCTGCACCTATTAAAGTTGAAGAAAAGACTATTACTTATAATGATCCTATTATTCCTACTTCTTATGTTGAGAAACCACCTTTCCTGGTTAGGATAAAGAATCATGCTAAAGCTTCATCTATGGTTCGTAAAAGCAATATTAAAACATATACACCTCCTGAGCAAGTTAAAACCGAACCAAATATTGCTATTGTTAAAGATCTCTTGTCTGATAATATAGATGGGCATGTTATTTATTTCTGTAATGAAACTGCTAGAATTGCTAAACCCCGTGATAAAGATAAACCTAGACCTGTGGTAGGCATGCCTATTATTTTTGTTAAAATAGGAGATCATTGTTATCATGGCTTATGTGATATGGGTGCTAGTGCTAGTGCAATACATATTGACTTATACAAAGAAGTTATGCATGGTATTGCACCTGCTAAGATGGAAGATATTGACTTTACAATTAAACTTGCTAATAGAGATACTATTTCACCAATGGGAATTGTTAGAGATGTTGAAGTCTTGTGTGGGAAAACTAAGTATCGTGCTGATTTTCTTGTTCTTGGTTCCCCACAAGATAGTTTTTGTCCCATTATATTTGGTAGACCCTTGTTAAATACTATTAATGCTACCTTAGATTGCAAAAGGGATGTTGTTACTGTTAGTTTAGATGATATGACTCATGAATTTAATTTTTCTAAATTTAGTAGACAACACCGTGAAGAAGAATTACCTAGTAAGGATGAAATTATTGGTCTTGCTTCTATTGTCGTACCTCCTAGTGATCCTTTAGAACAATATTTGCTAGACCATGAAAATGATATGTTTAGGAATGAAAGAAGGGAAATAGATGAAGTATTCTTTAAACAGGAACCTATTCTGAAACACAATTTTCCTGTTGAAATCCTAGGGGATCCTCCTCCACCCAAGGGTGACCCCGTGTTTGAGCTTAAACCGTTGCCTGATACTCTTAAATATGCTTATCTTGATGAGAAAAGGATATACCCTGTTATTATTAGTGCTAACCTTTCAGAACATGAAGAAGAGAGATTATTGAAAACTCTGAAGAAGCACCGTGCTGATATTGGGTATACTCTTGATGATCTTAAGGGCATTAGTCCCACTCTATGTCAACATAAAATTAATTCGGAAGATGCTAAACCAGTTCGTGATCATCAACGCTGTCTGAATCCTAAAATGAAAGAAGTGGTAAGAAAGGAGATACTAAAGCTACTTGAGGCAGGTATAATTTATCCCGTTGCTGATAGTAAGTGGGTAAGTCCTGTCCATTGTGTCCCTAAGAAGGGAGGTATTACTGTTGTTCCTAATGATAACGATGAATTGATTCCTCAAAGAATTATTACTGGTTATAGGATGATAATTAATTTCCCCAAATTAAATAAGGCTACTAAAAAAGATCATTACCCCTTACCTTTTATCGATCAAATGCTAGAAAGATTATCCAAACATACACATTTTTGCTTTGAAGATGGTTATTCTGGTTTCTCTCAAATACCTGTGTCAGCCAAAGATCAATCAAAGACTACTTTTACATGCCCTTTTGGTACTTTTGCTTATAGACGTATGCCTTTTGGTTTATGTAATGCACCTGCTACCTTTCAAAGATGCATGATGGCTATATTCTCTGGCTTTTGTGAAAAGATTTGTGAGGTTTTCATGGACGACTTTTCCGTCTATGGATCTTCTTTTGATGATTGCTTGAGCAACCTTGATCGAGTTTTGCAGAGATGTGAAGAAACTAATCTTGTCTTGAATTGGGAAAAGTGCCACTTTATGGTTAATGAAGGTATTGTCTTGGGGCATAAAGTTTCTGAAATAGGTATTGAAGTTGATAAAGCCAAGGTTGATGCTATTGAAAAGATGCCATGTCCCAAGGACATCAAAGGTATAAGAAGTTTCCTTGGTCATGCCGGTTTTTATAGGAGGTTCATCAAGGACTTCTCAAAAATCTCTCGGCCTCTGACTAATTTATTACAAAAAGATATACCATTTGTCTTTGATGATGATTGTGTAGAAGCATTTGAAATACTTAAGAAAGCATTGATCTCTGCACCTATTGTTCAGCCACCTGATTGGAATTTACCCTTTGAAATTATGTGCGATGCTAGTGATTATGCTATAGGTGCTGTTCTAGGACAAAGAGTTGATAAGAAACTAAATGTTATTCAATATGCTAGTAAAACTCTAGACAATGCTCAAAGAAATTATGCTACTACTGAAAAATAATTCTTAGCAATTGTATTTGCCTGTGATAAGTTTAGACCTTATATTGTTGATTCTAAAGTAACTATTCACACTGATCATGCTGCTATTAAATATCTTATGGAAAATAAAGATGCTAAACCTAGACTTATTAGATGGGTTCTCTTGCTACAAGAATTTGATTTACATATTGTTGATAGAAAAGGAACTGAGAACCCCGTTGCAGACAACCTGTCTAGGTTAGAAAATGTGCTTGATGACCCGCTACCTATTGATGATAGCTTTCCTGATGAGCAATTAAATGTCATAAAATACTTCTCATATTGTTCCATGGTATGCTGATTATGCTAATTACATTGTTGCTAAGTTTATACCACCTAGTTTCACATACTAGCAAAAGAAAAAGTTCTTTTATGATTTGAGGCATTACTTTTGGGATGACCCACATCTTTATAAATAAGGAGTAGATGGTGTTATTAGACGTTGTGTACCTGAGCATGAACAGGAACATATCCTATGCAAGTGTCACTCCGAAGCTTATGGAGGACACCATGCTGGAGATAGAACTGCACATAAGGTACTGCAATCTGGTTTTTATTGGCCTACTCTCTTCAAGGATGCCCGTAAGTTTGTCCTATCTTGTGATGAATGTCAATGAATTGGTAATATTAGTAGACATCAAGAAATGCCTATGAATTATTCACTTGTTATTGAACCATTTGATGTTTGGGGCTTTGACTATATGGGACCTTTTCCTTCCTCTAATGGTTATACACATATTTTAGTTGCTGTTGATTACATTACTAAGTGGGTAGAAACTATTCCAACTAGTAGTGCTAATCATAACACTTCTATTAAAATGCTTAAAGAAGTTATCTTTCCAAGGTTTGGAGTCCCTAGATATTTAATGACTAATGGTGGTTCACATTTTATTCATGGTGTTTTCCGTAAAATGCTTGCTAAATATGATGTTAATCATAGAATTGCATCTCCTTATCACCCTCGGTCTAGTGGTCAAGTAGAATTGAGTAATAGAGAACTGAAATTAATTTTGCAAAAGACTGTTAATAGGTCCAGAAAGAATTGGTCCAAGAAACTTGATGATGCATTATGGGCCTATAGAACTGCATATAAAAATCCTATGGGTATGTCTCCATACAAAATGGTCTATGGAAAAGCATGTCACTTACCTCTCGAACTAGAACACAAGGCTTATTGGGCTATTAAAGAACTTAATTATGATTTTAAACTTGCCGGTGAGAAGAGGTTATTTGATATTAGCTCACTTGATGAATGGAGAACCCAAGCCTACGAAAATGCCAAGTTGTTTAAAGAAAAGGTTAAAAGGTGGCATGATAAAAGGATACAAAAGCGTGAGTTTAATGTAGGTGATTATGTATTGCTATACAACTCTCGCTTAAGATTTTTTGTAGGAAAACTTCTCTCTAAATGGGAGGGTTCTTAAGTTATCGAGGAGGTCTATCGTTCCGGTGCCATGAAAACCAACAACTTCGAAGGCACAAATCCGAAGGTGGTGAACGATCAAAGAATCAAACACTATATCTCACGTAATTCTATAAATGTTGAAACCAATGTTATTGAAACCGTAACCCCGGAGGAATACATAAGGGACACTTTCCGGAACGTTTCAGACTCCGAAAAGGAATAGATATGTGGTACGGTAAGTAAACCGACTCCAAAACAGTTTTTAAGGCAGTATTTCTCTGTTTTGGAATATTTAGAAAAATAGAAAAATAAGCAGCAGTCCGGGAAGGACACGAGGGCCCCACGAGGGTGGATGGCGCGCCCTACCCTACTGGGCGCGCCCCCTACCTCGTGGGCACCTCGTGTGCTCTCCAGACTCCGTTTTCGTACACGACACATATTTTGGTCGGTAAAAATTCATTATATAATCTCCCGGGGGTTTTGACTCCCGTATCACGCAAAAATCTCATGTCTTTGTTTCGAGCTGTTTTATTGATAGATCTAGATTATCATGGCGTCTCCACGTGCTCCCAAGGACAAGTTCTTTGAGAAGGTCATCAACCCTTACCTTGCGGAGGTGTAGCGATACCCTCAAACCATTGAGATGCGTGATGGGTTGCTGCACATCCGTGATGCCGAGGGACCGAAGGGGACTGGAAGCATGGAGACGGGGCTCAAAGCAAAGGAGCAACAAGTTTTCAAGTGTCAAGGGATGGTGGAGCGTGGACTCAACTCCAACCACATGATGATCGCAGAATTCACCAACAAACACAAGCTGGATGCCGACAACATCGGGGAGACCATCTTCAAGCTTCACGAGAAAATCGAGCACCTTCAAGCTCAGATCTATGACCTGCAAAACGAGAACTGTGAGTATGAATATAGATTCAAAAGGATGGTTTCGCTGCAGATTTGAGAATCCCGGAGACTCGGTCATCCTTCTATGATGGTGAGCCTATGCCTTGGAAGAAGGACGACAAGCCTACGCCATCAACAAAATCACCACCGTCTCCTCCAACAAAGAAGAATTGAGTATCTGGTATGGGCACTCCACTTGGCAACTGCCAAGCTTGGGGGAGTGCCCCGGTATCATATCACCATCACTTTTATCTTTACCATTTTTCTTAGTTCGATCCTTTTGGTAATATCTTGATCTAGTAGAATAAAAAGTTCTTAGTATGATCTAGTTGTGAGTTTTGCTTTATTACCCTTCTATGTAATCGAGTTCGTGAGCTATATAGTAAAGATTAGTGTTGAGTCAAGGGCTTGATTATTTTGCCATGATCCTAAGTGAATAAAAGAAAAGAGAAAGAAATAAAAAGAAACAAAGAGATCATGTGACTCTTATGGAGAGTAATGAGCTCACATAGAAAGAGTATGATGAATAAAAGTTATTGAGGGTTGACAAACATAGTTTTGGTCATCATTGCAATTAATAGGAAGTAATAAAGAAAGAGAAGTCTTCACATATAAATATACTATCTTGGACATCTTTTATGATTGTGAGCACTCATTAAAATATGACATGCTAAAGAGTTGACATTGGACAAGGAAGACGGCGTAATGGGTTATGTTTTCTTACATCTGAGATAAATTATATTGTCTTGGATCCTCCAACATGTTGAGCTTGCCTTTCCCCCTCATGCTAGCCAAATTCATTGCACCAAGTAGAGATACTACTTGTGCTTCCAGATACCCTTAAACCAGTTTTGCCATGAGAGTCCACCATACCTACCTATGGATTGAGTAAGATCCGTCAAGTAAGTTGTCATCGGTGCAAGCAATAAAAATTTGCTCTCTAAATATGTATGATTGATTGGTGTGGAAGAAATAAGCTTTATACGATCGTGTGATATGGAAGTAATAAAAGCGACATACTGCATAATAAAAGTACATATCACAAGTGGCAATATAAAGTGACGTTCTTTTGCATTAGGATTTTGTGCATCCGACCATAAAAGTGCATGACAACCTCTGCTTCCCTCTGCGAAGGGCCTATCTTTTACTTTTATCTACCACATTGCATAAGAGTCATGGTGATTTTCACCCTTCCTTTTTACATTTTATCCTTTGGCAAGCACAATATGTTGGAAAGATCTTGGTATATATGGCTAATTGGATGTGAGTTTTCATGAACTATTACTGTTGACATTACCCTTGAGGTAAAACGTTGGGAGGCAAAACTATAAGCCCCTATCTTTCTCTGTGTCCGATTAAAACTCCATACCCATAAGTATTGCGTGAGTGTCAGCAATTGTGAAAGATTATATGATAGTTGAGCATGTGGACTTGCTGAAAAGCTCTTATACATTGACTCTTTCCTATATTATGATAAATTGCAATTGCTTCAATGACTGAGATTATAGTTTGTTAGTTTTCAATGAAGTTTACGATTCATACTTGATATTGTGATTGAATTATTACTCTATCATAAGAAATCATATGACAAGAATTATATAAGTTGCTGTTCTAAGAATGATCATGATGCCCTCATGTCCGTATTTTATTTTTATCGACACCTTCATCTCTAAACATGTGGACATTTTTTTCGATTTCGGCTTTTCACTTGAGGACAAGCGAGGTCTAAGCTTGGGGGAGTTGATACGTCCATTTTGCATCATGCTTTTATATCAATATTTATTGCATTATGGGCTGTTATTACACATTATTTCATGATACTTATGCCTATTCTCTCTTATTTTACAAGGTTTACATAAAGAGGGAGAATGCCGACAGCTGGGATTCTGGCTGGAAAAGGAGCAAATATTAGAGACCTATTCTGCACAGCTCCCAAAGTCCCGAAACTTCACGGATGATGTTTTCCAAATATATAAAAAACATTGAGCACAAGAACTTCACCAGGGGGGGCACACCCTGCCCACGAGGGTGGGGGGCGCGCCCCCTACCTCGTGGGCCCCTCGTGGCCCTCCAGTGACCATCTTCTGCTGTATGGACTCTTTCGATGGGAAAATAATCACAAGCCATCTTCTCGGACGAAACTCCGCCGCCACGAGGCGGAACCTTGGCGGAACCAATCTAGGGTTCTGGCGGGGCTGTTCTGCCGGGGAAACTTCCCTCCCGGAGGGGGAAATCATCGCCATCGTCATCACCAACGCTCCTCTCATCGGGAGAGGGAAATCTCCATCAACATCTTCATCAGCACCATCTCATCTCAAAACCCTAGTTTATCTCTTGTATCCGATTCTTGTCTCCAAGTCTGGGTTTGGTGCTAGTAGGTTGCTAGTAGTGTTAATTACTCCTTATAGTTGATGCTAGTTGGTTTAATTGGTGGAAGATCATATGTTCAGATCCTATATGCACATTAATACCCCTCTGATTATGAACATGTTTATGCTTTGTGAGTAGTTACTTTTGTTCCTGAGGACATTGGAGAAGTCTTGCTATTAGTAGTCATGTGAATTTAGTATTCATTCGATATTTTGATGAGATGTATGTTGTCTCTCCTCTAGTGGTGTTATGTGAACATCGACTACATGACACTTCACCATTATTTGGGCCTAGAGGAAGGCATTGGGAAGTAATAAGTAGATGATGGGTTGCTAGAGTGATAGAAGCTTAAACCCTTGTTTATGCGTTGCTTCATAAGGGGTTGATTTGGATCCATATGTTTCATGCTATGGTTAGGTTTACCTTAATACTTTTGTTGTATTTGCGGATGCTTGCAATAGAGGTTAATCATAAGTGGGATGCTTGTCCAAGTAAGGGCAGCGCCCAAGCACCGGTCCACCCACATACCAAATTATCAAAGTACCGAACGCGAATCATATGAACGTGATGAAAACTAGCTTGACGATATTCCCATGTGTCCTCGGGAGCGCTTTACATCATATAAGAGTTTGTCCAGGCTTGTCCTTTGCTACAAAAGGATTGGGCCACCTTGCTGCACTTTATTTACTTTTGTTACTTATTGTTCGTTACAAATTATCCTATCACAAAACTACCTGTTACCACTTATTTCAGTACTTGCAGAGAATACCTTGCTGGAAACCGCTTATCATTTCCTTCTGCTCCTCGTTGGGTTCGACACTCTTACTTATCGAAAGGACTATAATAGATCCCCTATACTTGTGGGTCATCAGTGTCATGATGACATTCACTTGAAGATTTTCAAGGCACCTTTTGGGAACCCAGATTTTCTTCATAGGAGAACCGGTCCTGCAGTTAGTGCCAACATATCTAGCAAATACTTCACCATTCTGATTTTTGAACAGTTTATAGTTGGAGTCAAATGACTCATCAGAAGAATATGAAGATTCACATGTAAAGCCAGATAATATAGATGGATCCACTGAAGGTCCCTTTGCAGCAACCCATGAGGTTTTGGGATACTGCTTAGGTTTCCAGTAGGTCCCATCAGCATTGAGTTTCCTCTCAAAGGCAATACCCTCTTTCCTAGGGTTCCTGTTGAGGATATGCTTTTTAAGCACATCACAAAGAGCCTGATACCCTTTGATGCTTTTGTACATGCCTGTCATATACAATTCCTTCAGCCCTGCATCATCAGTGATACTAGCAATGTCCTCAGATGAGGAATTAGTGATAGCAGAGACAATTGAAGAACTTGCAGCAGTGGAAGCATTTGAGCATTCAGGTGAAGAATTAGTAGATTCAAATTCAATGCATTTCAAACATGGAGGAATAAATTCTTTCTGAGTAACGCTGATTTGTTGAGCAAGTAATGAATCACGCTCCTTTTGAAGATCTTCATAACTCACTCTTAACTGCTCAAGATCTTGCTTTCTTTGAAGAAATTCATAAGAAAGCTTCTCATGATCAGACAAGAGAGTGTTATGATGACCTTGAAGATTGTCAAACTTGGACCGAAGTCTCTGAAGATTTTCAGTCAAAATTTTAGTGCGATCCATTTCCTCGCCCAACATATCATCGCTTTTATCTAGCATGTTTTGAACTTTTTCCAGATCCTTTTGCAGTTTCACAGCAAACTTAGCAAGTTTAGAATAGCTGGGTTTGAGGTTTTCATCAGATTCATCCTCACTTGATTCAGAGGAGGGATATTTGAGTATCTTTGAGCCTTTTGCCATGACGCAATAGGTGGGAGCGTAGTCATCTTCGCCATCATCAGTAGTGTTGGGGATTTCCTTTTTCCTCAGAGTTGAAGATGGACTTGCTGACGAACGCGGTAGCGAGGGCTAGGCTTGCCACACCAGAGTCTGACTCCTTAGATTCCTCATTTTCCTCAGATTCAGCCTCAGAGTCCATTTCCTTGCCAATGAATGCCCGAGCCTTCTTGGAGCTGCTCTTCTTGTGAGATGAAGACCTTGAAGGTTTTGATGAAGAGGACTTTGAAGATTTCTTCTTCTTCTTTGAATCATCAGAACTATAGTCCTTGTACTTCTTCTTCTTTGATTCCTTTTCCCACTGAGGACAATCTTGAATGTAGTGACCAGGTTTCTTGCATTTGTGACAGAGTCTCCTCTTGTAATCATGGGATGAGGAATCTGATCTCAAGTCACCACTTCTTGAGGATTTTCCAAAACGGCCATGTCTTGAGAACTTCTGGAATTTCCTCACGAGCATTGCTAGCTCCTGGCTCAGTTCTTCATGGTCACCAAGGCTGCCACCAGAATCTTCACCTTCAGATTCAGACACTTCCTTGGCCTTCAAAGCTCATGATCTGCCATAACTTGGTCCATAGAGATCTCTCTTCTCAGCAAGCTGGAACTCATGAGTGTTTAGTCTCTCGAGGATATCAGCGGGATCAAGTGACTTATAGTCTCCACGTTCTTGTATCATCAATGCCAAAGTATCAAATGAGGAATCAAGCGATCTCAGCAATTTCTTCACCACCTCATGGTCGGTGATGTCAGTGGCACCAAGTGCTTGAAGCTCATTTGAGATGTCAGTGAGGCGATCGAAGGTTTGCCGAACATTTTCATTGTCGAGTCTTTCGAAGCGGTTGAAGAGATTGCGAAGAACGTCAACTCGAGAGTCACGTTGTGTTGAGACTCCTTCATTGACCTTGGACAACCTGTCCTAGATAAGCTTTGTTGTCTCCAAAGCACTCACTCTGCCATACTGCCCTTTGCTCAGATGGCCACATATGTTGTTATTCGCTTGAGAGTCGAGTTGGTTGAATCTCTTCACATCAGCAGCGTTGATGGTAGGAGTGACAGAGGGAACACCATTTTCCACAACGTACCAGAGATCGTGTCAATTGCCTCAAGATGCATGCGCATCTTATTCTTCCAGTAGGGGTAGTCCGTCCCATTGAAGGTAGGAGACCCAGTGATACGCCCATTTTACATCATGCTTTTATATTGATATTTATTGCATTATGGGCTGTTATTACATATTATGTCACAATACTTATGCCTTTTCTCTCTTATTTTACAAGGTTTACATGAAGAGGGGGAATGCCGGCAGCTGGAATTCTGGGCTGGAAAAGGAGCAAATATTAGAGACCTATTCTGCACATCTCCAAAAGTCCTGAAACTCCACGGGAATTATTTTCAGAATATATAAAAAATATTAGGTAAAAGAAGTACCAGAGGGGGCCATCCACCGTCCACGAGGGTGGGGGCACGCCCCCTGCCTCGTGGGCCCCCTGGTGGCCCTCTGATGCCCATCTTTGGCTATATGGAGTCTTTCATCGAGGTAAAAATCATAAGCAAGCTCACGGGATGAAACTCCGCCGCCACGAGGCGGAACCTTGGCGGAAACAATCTAGGGCTCAGCGGAGCTGTTCTGCCGGGGAAACTTCCCTACGGGAGGGGGAAATCATCACCATCGTCATCACGAATGATCCTCTCATCGGGAGGGGGTCAATTTCCATCAAAATCTTCACCAGCACCATCTCATCTCAAACCCTAGTTCAGCTCTTGTATCCAATCTTTGTATCCGAACCTCATATTGGTACCTGTGGGTTGCTGGTAGTGTTGATTACTCCTTGTAGTTGATGCTAGTTGGTTTACTTGGTGGAAGATCATATGTTCAGATCCATTATGCATATTAATACCCCTCTAATTATGAACATGAATATGACTTGTGAGTAGTTACGTTTGTTCCTGAGGACATGGGAGAAGTCTTGCTATAAGTAGTCATGTGAATTTGGTATTCGTTCGAAATTTTGATGAGATGTATGTTGTCTTTCCTCTAGTGGTGTTATGTGAACGTCGACTACATGAAACTTCACCATTATTTGGGCCTTGGGGAAGGCATTGGGAAGTAATAAGTAGATGATGGGTTGCTAGAGTGACAGAAGCTTAAACCCTAGTTTATGCGTTGCTTCGTAAGGGGCTGATTTGGATCCATATGTTTCATGCTATGATTAGGTTTACCTTAATACTTTTGTTGTAGTTGCGAATGCTTGCAATAGGGGTTAATCATAAGTGGGATGCTTGTCCAAGGAAGGACAGTACCCAAGCACCGGTCCACCCACATATTAAATTATCAAAGTACCGAACGCGAATCATATGAGTGTGATGAAAACTAGCTTGACGATAATTCCCATGTGTCCTCGGGAGCACTTTCCTTTATATAAGAGTTTGTTCAGGCTTGTCCCTTGCTACAAAAAGGATTGGGCCATCTTGATGCACCTTATTTACTTTCATTACTCATTACCCATTACAAATTACTTTATCACAAAACTATCTGTTACCGATAATATCAGTGCTTGCAGAGAATACCTTGCTGAAAACCGCTTATCATTTCCTTCTGCTCGTCGTTGGGTTCGACACTCTTACTTATCGAAAAGGCTACGATAGATCCCCTGCACTTGTGGGTCATCAAGACTCTTTTCTAGCGCTGTTGCTGGGGGGGTGAAGTGCCTTTGGTAGGTGGAATTTCGTAAGGAAAAATTCATATAGTGTGCTGAAATTTACTGTCACTTGTTACTATGGAACATAATCCTTTGAGGGGCTTGTTCGGGATATCTTCACCCCAACTAGTAGAGCAAAGAGTTTCTCCTCAACCTATTAAACCTACTGAAAATGTTTACTTTGAAATTCCTTAGGGTATGATAGAGAAACTGCTAGCTAATCCTTTCACAGGTGATGGAACATTACATCCCGATTTGCACCTAATCTATGTGGATGAAGTTTGTGGATTATTTAAGCTTGCAGGTATGCCCGAGGATGTTATCAAGAAGAAAGTCTTCCCTTTATCTTTGAAGGGAGAGGAATTGACATGGTTTAGGCTATGTGATGATATGGGATGATGGAACTACAACCGATTGAAATTGGAATTTCATCAGAAGTTTTATCCTATGCATCTTGTTCACCGTGATCGTAATTATATATATAATTTTTGGCCTCGCGAAGGAGAAAGAATCACTCAAGCTTGGGGGAGGCTTAAGTCAATGTTATATTCATGCCCCAATCATGAGCTCTCGAAAGAAATGATTGTTCAAAAAAATTATGCTCGGCTTTCTCTCAGTAATCGCTCCATGCTCGATACTTCTTGTACTGGATCTTTTATGATGAAGACTATTGAATTCAAATGGGATTTATTGGAAAGAATTAAACGCAACTCTGAAGATTGGGACCTCGACGAAGGTAAGGAGTCAGGTATAACACCTAAGTTTGATTGTGTTAAATCTTATATGGATACCAATGCTTTTCGTGAATTTAGCACTAAATATGGACTTGACTCTGAGATAGTAGCTTCTTTTTGTGAATCCTTTGCTACTCATGTTGATCTCCCTAAGGAGAAGTGGTTTAAATATAATCCTCCCATTGAAGTAAAAGTAGTTGCACCTATTAAAGTTGAAGAAAATACTATCACTTATAATGATCATGTTGTTCCTACTGCTATATTGAGAAACCACCTTTCCCGCTTAGAATAAAGGATCGTGCTAAAGCTTCAACTGTGGTCAAAAAAGTAATATTAAGACACCCAAACCCCCTGACCAAATTAAAGTTGAACCTAGTGTTGCTATGGTTAAAGATCTCTTGGCCAATAATATTGATGGGCATTGAGGGAGTCCTAGATTAGGGGGTCTCCGGACAGCCAGACTATATCCTTTGGCCGGACTGTGGGACTATGAAGATACAAGATTGAAGACTTCGTCTCGTGTCCGGATGGGACTCTACTTGGCGTGGAAGGCAAGCTAGGCAGTATGGATATGGACATCTCCTCCTTTGTAACCGACCTTGTGTAACCCTAACCCTCTCCGGTGTCTATATAAACCGGAGGGTTTTAGTCCGTAGGACAACAGACAACCATACCATAGGCTAGCTTCTAGGGTTTAGCCTCTCCGATATCGTGGTAGATCAACTCTTGTAATACACATATCATCAAGAATAAATCAAGAAGGACGTAGGGTTTTACCTCCATCAAGAGGGCCCGAACCTGGGTAAAACATCGTGTTCCCTGCCTCCTGTTACCATCCGCCTTAGACGCACAGTTCGGGACCCCCTACCCGAGATCCGCCGTTTTTGACACCGACATTGGTGCTTTCATTGAGAGTTCCTCTGTGTCATCGCCGTTAGGCTTGATGGCTCCTTCCATCATTGATAGCGATGCAGTCCAGGGTGAGACCTTTCTCCCCGGACAAATCTTTGTGTTCGGCGGCTTCGCACTGCGGGCCAACTCGCTTGGCCATCTAGAGTAGATTGAAAGCTACGCCCCTGGCCATCAGGTCAGGTTTGGAAGCTTAGATTACACGGCTGATATCCGTGGAGACTTGATCTTCGACGGATTCGAGCCCCTGCCTTGTGCACCACGCGGTCACGATGAGTACGATTTAGCTCTACCTTCGGACCGTATTCAGGAGATCGCACCGGCAACCGCTCCGAGCCTCAATTCGGAGCCAGTCACGCCATCCATGGATAGGTGGATAGACCCCGTCACGGAGGCCGTATCCTCAGCGGCGATCGAGCCGAATATCGACCTTACCCTTCACGAGAGCAGTGTTTCCATACTGCCGGATCCTTCCCCGGCCACGGACTCCGAACCGCCTGCGCCCGTTCCTACCAAATCCGACTGGGCGCCAGTCATGGAGTTCACCTCCGCGGATATCTTTCAGCACTCTCCCTTCGGCGACATACTGAATTCATTAAAGTCTCTCTCCTTGTTAGGAGAGTCCTGGCCGAACTATGTCCGGCAGGATTGGGATGCGGATGACGAAGAAATTCGCCGCCCACCCACCACCCACTTAGTAGCCACTGTCGATGACTTAACCGACATGCTCGACTTCAACTCCGAAGACATCGACGGTATGGACGACGATGCAGGAGACGAATAGGAACCACTGCCCACAGGGCACTGGACGCCCACTTCATCACATGACGTATACATGGTGGACACACCAAAAGAAAACAATGACGAGGAACGGAAGGACGCAACGAAGGGTTGTCCCCTCGAGAAGCAGTCAAAGCGGCGGCATAAGCGCCGCTCCAAATCCCGCCTCGGCAGAAACAACGATCATATAGACCCAGCGTTAGAGCAGGTTGAACCATCAGCGGACCACAGCAACACAGAGAATCAAACCGAACAACCCGACTCTGTCAAAGATAATAGTCCGGACGACATCACACCGGACAGACACCCAGAGCAACAGAATGCCCGTCGAAGGCTTATTGCCACCGCGAGGAGTCTAAAAAAGCAGAAGCAAAGGCTCAAGGCTGCGCAAGACACACTCAGAATCAGATGGAATAAAGCACTCAACACAGCAGTGAAGTACGGCGGTAATCGCCCCACTAAGAGCTACCCGAAGCGGAAGTTGCTACCAGAATTCGATGAGGAGGCCTTAGATCCCCCGCAACCAAAAATTAAAACGGCCATCTGGCCGGATAGATGACCTCACGGCCAACATAGAGCGGCAAACAATGCCGCACATAAGCCAATACACGATCCACGCGAGTGCTCGCATCAAAAGGACGGCACAACCAGATCCATCTATGGACCATGCAAGCGCGCTCCAGCATACGATGCAACACAACAAACATCTGAACAACGCGGTACACCTAGACACAGGGGTGCCGCACACCCCCTATGTTTCACCGACGAGGTGCTGGACCATGAATTTCCAGAGGGATTCAAACCCGTAAACATAGAGGCATACGACGGAACAACAGACCCTGGGGTCTGGATTGAGGACTATATCCTCCATATCCATATGGCTCGAGGAGATGGCCTCCACGCCATTAAGTATTTACCCCTCAAACTCAAAGGGCCAGCTCGGCACTGGCTTAAAAGCCTCCCCGAAAGCTCCATTGGAAGCTGGGAAGAGCTTGAAGACGCTTTTCGGGCAAATTTTCAATGGACTTATGTCCGACCTCCGGATGCGGACGATTTAAGTCATATAACTCAATAGCCTGGAGAGTCAGCCCGAAAGCTTTGGAACAGGTTTCTTACTAACAGAAACAAATAGTTGACTGTCCGGACGCCGAAGCCTTGGCAGCTTTTAAACACAGCGTCCGAGATGAATGGCTTGCCAGACACCACGGCCAAGAAAAGCCGAGAACAATGGCAGCATTAACAAGCCACATGACCCGCTTTTGCGTGGGCGAGGACAGCTAGCTAGCCCGATGCAGCACCAGCGACCCAAGTACATCTGAAGTTAGAGATGGAAATGGAAAATCACGATGCAGCGAAAATAATAAGCACTGGAATAAAGAAGACAACCCGAAGAGCACGGCGGTAAATGCCGGATTCAGAAATTCTCGGCCAGGTCAGCAAAAGCCGCCCTCTAAAGGCAGCAGAGACGAATTGTCCAGCCTAAACAAAATTCTGGACCAAATATGTGAGATCCATAGCACCCCTAGTAAACCCGCTAATCATACCCACAGAGAATGTTGGGTCTTCAAGCATGTGACGCCCGAGACCGATGCTCGAGAAGACTTCCATATGTTTCGGGTTTCGCCGTGTGTTTCATTTGTTCTGCCCTTTTATTTTTTTTTGCATTGCGTCATGTCATCATGCCATCATCTCATAAATCTTTTGCAACTCAACTAAATAAATTGCATGGATCTTCGGTCCATTTAAATCGAGGGATATTAATTTCAAATGAGTTTGAATTCAACTTCAACCGCGTGCCCACTTATATTTTGTGGGATCAAGCTCATTTTTACAAGTCCGGGGAAATTATCCCTATGCGCAAATCCTTTCCATACCCTCTCCTTCTTTTCCCTCTCTCAATTTTCTTTTCTGCTAAAGGATATAAGAGAAAAGAGAGAGAGAGAGAGAAGCCCAGCCTAGGCCTAAGGCCTAGCCACCAGTCTCCCTAGGCGCCGCCTCCCTCTCCACTAGGCCCATCTCTCCCCGCTACCCACCTGGGCCTCACAAACTCCAGCACCGGCCCACAGCTAAGGCCTGAGCGAACCCTTGCACCGTGCTTGATTTGTCGGTGCATGTTGCCCTCTTTTACCTTGTCACCATCATGTAGGAACCCCGGTAGCCGGGAGCACCCCACCTTCTATCGCATGTCACGCTCCCGTCGCACTTTCTTTGCACCGGGATCTCAATTGAGTTACTGGAACTGGAACGTTGCCGTGGCACCGTTTCGTATCATTGCCGTGGCTCCCCTTTTCATTTCCGCCACGATGACGAGTGCTTCTTAATATGCTCTTATCAACTTTTCTTAAAATTGCATAAAACTTGAGCATGTCATCCGCATCATGTTAACAACATTAAGATGGCTTAAATTGTTGTTGCACCTAATTACTAATGCATGTGGGGATTTACCGGATTCGTTGTTTGTATATCCGGCCCCATTTAAATTGCTTAGATTGTGTAGTTTACTCATGTTTCACCTCTTGCCATGTTAACCAACCTTTAATATTCTTGAGTAGATAACCGGGAGAGAACTAAATAAGTCATGTGGTGTTTTCTTCAATATGCAACTCCGTTGCATATTGAGCTCCACTTAATTTGTAGGATTGCTTGTGCACTTTGCCATGCCATGCATATTAAACTGGACATGCATCATACTTGGTTGTGCATTGTGCCATGCTTATGTGGTGGTTGTTTTACTTTGTTGTTTGCTTCTTTCCGGTGTTGCTTCTTCGGGTTAGTTCCGATAACGTCGCGTTGGTGAGGATCCGTTCGACTACGTCTGTTTGCCTTCTTCATGGACTCGTTTTTCTTCCTTGCGGGATTTCAGGCAAGATGACCATAGCCTCAAAATCACTTCTATCTTTGCTTGCTTAGTTGCTCGCTCTTTTGCTATGCCTATGCTGTGATACCTACCACTTGCTTATCATGCCTCCTATATTGATGAACCAAGCCTCTAACCCTCTAACCCACCTTGTCCTAGCAAACCGTTGTTTGGCTATTTTACCGCTTTGCTCAGCCCCTCTTATAGCGTTGTTAGTTGCAGGTGAAGATTGGAGCTTGTTCCATGTTGGAACATGGATATTTTGTTGGGATATCACAATATCTCTTATTTAATTAATGCACCTATATACTTGGTAAAGGGTGGAAGGCTCGGCCTTATGCCTGGTGTTTTGTTCCAATCTTGCCGCCCTAGTTTCCGTCATATCGGTGTTATGTTCCCGGATTTTGCGTTCCTTACGCGGTTGGGTTATAATGGGAACCCCTTGACAGTTCGCCTTAAATAAAACTCTTCTAGCAAGGCCCAACATTGGTTTTACCATTCGCCACCTAGCCTTTCCTTTCCCTTGGGTAGGCCTGCCCAAGGGTCATCTTTATTGAACCCTGGGCCAGTGCTCCTCTGAGTGTTGGTCCAACCCAGAGCACCGTGTGGGGCCGTCCCTTGGCAACTTGGGTTACGTTGGCTCCTGTACGCTTAGCTAATCCGGTGTGCCCTGAGAACGAGATATGTGTAGCTCCTATCGGGATTTGTCGGCACATCGGGTGGTCTTGCTGGACTTGTTTTACCATTATCGAGGATGTCTTGTAACCTGGATGCCGAGCCTGATCGGATTGTCTTGGGAGAAGGAATATCCTTCGTTGACCGTGAGAGCTGGTGATGGGCTAAGTTGGGACACCCCTGCAGGGATTTGAACTTTCGAAAGCCGTGCCCGCGGTTATGGGCAGATGGGAATTTGTTAATGTCCGGTTGTAGAAAACCTGAAGTTGACCTTAATTAAAATACATCAACCGCGTGTGTAACCGTGATGGTCTCTTTCCGGCGGAGTCCGGGAAGTGAACACGGTGTTGGAGTTATGCTTGACGTAGGTTGTTCTAGGATCACCTCTTGATCATAGTTTCTCGACCGTGCTTTGCCTTCTCTTCTCGCTCTCATTTGTGTATGTTTAGCCACCATATATGCTAGTCGCTTGTTGCAGCTCCACCTCATACCTTTTACCCTTCCTATAAGCTTAAATAGTCTTGATCGCGAGGGTGTAAGATTGCTGAGTCCCCGTGACTCACAGATACTTCCAAAACCAGTTTGCAGGTGCTGATGTTACCGAGCAGGTGACGCAACCAAGCTCAAGGAGAAGCTCGATGAAGATCTTGTCCTTTATGTTGCTTCGTTCTAGTTGATCAGTAGTGGAGCCCAGTTGGGGTCGATCGGGGATCTGTGTACCATTTGGGGTAGTCTTCTTTTATTTTGGTTCCATAGTCGGACCTTGATTGTATCTGGTTGATGTAATGCTTTAATTCATGTATTGTGTGAAGTGGCGATTGTAAGCCAACTATGTATCTCTTTCCCTTATGTATTACATGGGTTGTGTGAAGATTACCTCACTTGCGACATTGCTTTCAATGCGGTTATGCCTCTAAGTCGTGCTTCGACACGTGGGAGATATAGCCACATCGAGGGCGTTACAAGTTGGTATTAGAGCCTTCCCCGACCTTAGGAGCCCCCCTGCTTGATCGATTAGATGGCGTTGTTGAGTCTAGAAAAATGTTTTGAGTCATTTAGGAATTATATATAATAGAGTTAGGAAATATTTTTACTCCTCAGTCCCTTCATCGCTCTGGTGAGGCATCCTGACATAGAGTTTTGACTCTTCTCTTCTCAAATTTCACTAAAAAAATTTAGGATCACGCGGGTATCTTGGAATTGTTCTGATGGTTTTGTGATGAGAACATTGTTCTTGGTGCCTCCTGACATTTAGGGGTTGTGGCAGTGTCTCGGGGAGTTGAGCTCCGAGGTGTTGTCGTCACAATTTTATCGTTGCAGTTCTGGAATACCTGAGATTAGTTTCGCCGACATCAAAAATCTCTTTTATGCAGTTGTTGGTGAGATAACCTCGACGCCACCCAGTACTGGGGCGGGAGTTCGGGAGTATTGCCATAACTTGTATAACGGATGCTTTTCGAAGGTTGAGGTAGATGATTTCCGAGGGTTTCTTGGTTATGTGTTGAAGGATGGATACAGCTGGATGTAGGATTTGCTAGTTTTGGGTGAGATATTATGCTTCCCCTGTATCCCCAACACCTGATTGCATAACCGGAAAAATTTCGGGAGTTTATAAGTGGGAATTAAATTAGCTCCTAGGATATCTTTCCGACAGATGTATGATATGAAATTGTGGTTCGACGTCTAGGGGTCCGCCTATTCATGGTTGGTTTTACAATGGTCTCGTTGTGTCTTAAAGAGTCCTTGGCTATGCCAACTCGGGGACGCTTCGTATGCCATGTGCACTGCCTTGTACATGATGGTGCTGTACGATCGAGCCCGTGTAGGCCCCACCACGAAAACTTCGGACAAAATCTCTATCATATGTTTGTTCTGGCTTATTCTGCAAGCCAATCCTTGTTTTTGTTTTCAGTTGTGGTATTTGAGTTGCTTCAATGTCAAATGTTGATTCCATACCTTTTCTAAGCGGTGTTCTCATGTTCCTATGAGAATACTAATCCTTCTTGATCATCGAGACTGTCATGTCAATACTTTTCAACCGGTGTGTTTGTCTTCTAGTGGATCCGACCACTTCGACGTTCGCAAGATCAATTATCAGTTCCTCTCAATGATGTTTGTTTCATCCGTTCCAAGTTGTCTTTGTTTTTCCCACTCACCCACCCTTCTTCTTCGAGGACTCAGATTTCTTATTCAAATATCCTTTTATTGATGGGAAGCTTCTCCATTCATTTTCCGTCAATATTCTTATCCGATGATTCTCAAGAAGATGCTAACGAAGCTTCAAATTCGTCTCTCGTCACTCATTTTCTTCTCCGGTGGATTTAATTCAAGCTTTGGTTTTGATCATACTCCTTTTTCTTTTTGCCCAATGTCGACTTATGCCGGTGCACCTCTTAATCATTCCCCGCTTGCTATTCAATTGTTCCAGAGTGCTCAAGATATCTCGAAGATTCATGTTTCCACTCTGCTTTCATTCAAGATCTTTCGAGGATGTCACCTCATTCAAGCCATTTAATTCAACTGATGGAATCTCTCTTTTCAAGCAATCATTTCAATGGTGTTTCTTTTGAGTGGGCCCTAACCCACAGGTCTTTTCCCAGGATCTTACCTGACTCTTCTTATTTTCCTGGAGCTATCCTCAAATTCTTTTTCAAAGTTTGATGTAAGAATGAATTATCATCAGTCAAATGCATGTCTCCAAGATCGGTTTAATTCTTTTCATTGTTGGCTCAGTCTTTTCGCTTTTGATTCTTCCGGAGAGTCTAAACAATTCTTGGTGGTGTTTCTCGTCGTCATTCTCTGCATTTGAAGACCGAAGAAGATTTTTCTCTCAATCTTGCTTCATTCTTTTCAAGATTCGTGATTCTAGCTTGTTGCCATCCTCTCATGATTGTATTCGATTGTGAGTATTCCTTTCACCTATCCGGAGCATTTCATGAGTTGTTTCCATTTCTTTACTCCGAAGGCCATCTTTTCAAATATTAGTCATTCCAGCTTCCAGCTATCATTCTCCAAATCTTACCGGTGCATCATTCAATATTCTCTAATTAGTTTGTGATCCCTTCGTTCACTTGTATCTAAATTCTCTCAAGCATCTTCATTTATTTTCTAATTCTTCCCGATGTTTCTTTATCTTTACTTCGTTCATTTAAATTCTTACGGTGTTTCGTTCAAGAGTTCTCTTCCTTGGTTATCATATCAATTTATTCATTCTTCCAAATTCTACCGGTGGCTCTTCCAAGATTCTTCTTCCTTCATTATAATCTCAATTGACTCTTTATTTCCAATTCCTACGGTGGTTCGTGCAAGAGGTCTCGTCATTCGTCATCATATCAACTCTTTCGTTCTTTTCAATCCTACCGGTGGATCATTGAAGACCTATCTCAAGTTTATGTTATATCTCTCTTAATCTTTTCTACGAGAATAAGTAATATGTCAAATCCATTGATTGTCATCAATTTAATTGGTGAAGGATACGCATAAAGTAATTCTTATTCTTGTCTCATCGAGTAAACTTAATTCCTTATTCCGGAGGTTCATCAAATTCTCGATTCAAGTTGTCCATCTTTCTTTCCGAAGCTCAAAGTTATTTTTTTTATTTCTTCGCGAAGATCCATCTAATCATTGCAAGGATTCACCTTGTGTTTCCAACTTCTCTCTCCTTTCGTTTGATCATTCTTTTATTACCGGAGTTCTTCATGGAGGTTCTACACGATGGTTCATCAAGGATTTAATTCCTTCTCGAAGTGTTCATCAAGTTTCTTTTCGAAGGAGATCAAGTTTTCTTCATCTTGCAATCCGGAGTACAATTCTTCCTTCCGTATCAATAGAGGTGGTATTATATCATTCTTGATAATTTGAGTTCATGTTTCATGATTCACATGTTGTCAAGAATGGGATATTAAAAGCCATCAATCTCTTCCTTGGAGTTATCTTGGGTTATATTTCACCTTAAGCCTTCCCTAAGGATGGTTGCTATTATGGTGCTTATAAATGATCCAAGTTCTTCATTTGTCCTTTCCGGTGCGATATACTTTCTCGTCCCCTTGCTCTTATCAACCCAATTCTTTTTCCCGTTAGTGGCAGGTTGTCACCTCATATTTTGAGATGTATTCCATAAGACCGTATCAAGCTTATTCTTTTCGTTGTTGGTTTCCAACAACTCCGTTCTAGCATTTGTTGTAAGCGTGCTCCCTCAAGATCTTGTTTCCCTTCGTTCATTCCATTCCATTCTTAATTTTGTTCCGGAGGCTTTGTGATGTTGCTCTCTTCAACCCATCTTTTCGTTTTGTCAGGATTGCGTTCTTTTCTTGGTTTATCCTTTTAAACCGGAGTGTTATGTCCCTTTTGCTCAAGCTCTTTCATTTTATCAAGGCTTCATCTCTTTTCAACCTGACGGAGTAATGGGCCACGGGTAGGCCAACCCGAGTCCCATAACCTTTCAACACATCGGGGCAGGCTACGCCCCTCAAGACCCCAGGACAAAGAGCCGCCTCCTGAGGAGTCGATGGCAAGGCGGCCGACTGCCCGCTCACGGCCGAGTCCCAGGGACGACTTCCAGAGAAGCCGGCTTTGGGGAGTCGGCTTGCGACTCCAACAAACCCCATGACCTCATCAAAGGGGACGAGGAAGGGGCGTGGCTATAGCAAAGCCCACCCCCGCCCCTCACCAAGGGCAGGCATGGCCACAGCACGCCGTACCCCGGAAGATCTTCGTGCGGCGTGGCACTGTTGCCATGCCGGCTCTGACATCAGCACCACAGGGCCGAATCCTGCACCCATGACGGCTTGTCTGTACGGCCTGGAGGCAGCAGGGCCCACCAGTCAGTGAGACCTTGGGAGACGGCGGGAGAACCACCAGTCGGACCCGTCGGGAGTCGGCCCGAGGGAGTCGGCCGAGCCCTCCCCCGGGGCCCACACGCCATTAATCAAGATGAGATGGGGAGCGGCAACAGTGATCGCCCGCCAGGCGGCGGGGCTGTTGCCACAACCTCATGATCAAGCCCGCGTCATTAGAAGTACGGCTACAGTAATCAGCAGCCGGCAAGACCCGGCCGCGACGGACGTGGCCTGTCGGCGGGGCCCGCCAGTCGGCGGGGTCCAGCGGTCAGCAGAGAAGACAGAGACCAAAGACACTAATGGCTGGGCCCACGCCCAGCCGGATTACCATTATACCCCTGGGGGGTAGGCCTATATAAACCCCCAAGGCACCCATGCAAAGGGTTGCAACCCATTAGCTCTAGACTAGATCATATAGAAGGGAGAGAGCTAGCCTTGCCCTCTCCTACCACTAGAAAACAGCTCAAGGAGCAACCGTGTAAGCACTATGCCATAGTGATCATGCGGAGACCCCGCAGAGCAGCAGTAGGGGTATTATCTCCCTGGAGAGCCCCGAAGCTGGGTAAGATTCGCCGGCGTGCATGTCTTTGCCTCATCCCGTTTCCAGGCACCGGCGACGTTCTACTCGCCCCCACCATGATAAGCCATCCGTTGGCATACGTCGCACCAAACCCCCGACATTTGGCGCCCACCGTGGGGCCTGGTGCACCGCCGACCGGAGATCTGTTCTGGACGGGAACCCTTTTCCTCCCTGGCGAGCGCAGCCAGCCAGGCACGCCAGATGGAGTTTGCGCCGACGCGCTAAGCGGCGTTGAGATCGCCTACGCGGTCAGCTCCTTGGCCGAACTCGTCGGCAAGGTCCGCCTCTCCGACGAACCTGCATCCAGCGCATGCACGAACGGCCCCGAGAACATCCTCGCGGGCCTCCTCGATCAACTCCACGTTTCCGGCGAGCCTGCCGTAGACTTGGAGTCCGTAGGCTCCACCGACCCGATGCTGGACGACTCCGACACCGCGTCGCTCGACGTGTTCCCCACCAACGTGGTGGTCTACGACGAACCTCTCCCCCATGCAGAGAGCGACAGAAGCACCGTCACTGAGGTGCTAGTCATCAGTCATGACGAGTTCCCCGGCGGAGGAGCGCCCGACTCACTCGGCGCGGCGCTGCAAGACCTAACTGCGCCCATTCTGGAAGACGCTGATGCAGAGACGTTGGAGGCGCACCGCCTTCAGCTCGTTGAAGGTGCGAAGAAGCTGGCCAGCATGAGGCGCTTGTCAGAAGCCTACCAGCGGGAGATGGATCATGCCGTCGGCGGCTCGCCGGCCCCGGCGGAGCCCAGCCACCTTGGCACGGTCTGGCAGTGCGGCACAGCCATCGCCAACCTGTTTGGGGCAAGCCGCCCTGTGTACGCTACACCAGCAGAGAACATCCGAGCCGCCGAGGCAGCGGCGGACGAGCTGGACAATTTCGAGGGCGAAGAACGCCGCCTCATGATGGAGCGTGTCCAACGGCTTCTCGACGCGTCCGCCGCGCAGAACGAGGCCGGCTGCCGCGCGAAGGCGCCTCAACAACCCAACGACGACCTTCGCCGAGACCAAGGCGCGACGTCTCGGACGCCGACTGGCGGCGGCCGAGGAAGAAGAGACAAGGAGCCGACTGTTAGCCACAGTCGGACTCGCATTACCATAGAGCGCGACCGAGACGGCCGCCCAGGGGCAGTGGAACGACGGGACGACTGTCCGCCTCCCCCTCCCCGCAAGGAGAGGCGAGTCTCCCCGCCGCCTGTGGACCATCCGACTCTTGGTGACCGCCTTGGCCGCCGAGAGGGAGTTGGAGAGAACGACGCCCGCCATCGGATCGACCGACTCCACCGATCCTTAGCACTGGAAGAAGAAGACGAGTTGGGTCCGTCTTGTTTCGGGCCCCGCATTCGGGACGAGCCCTTTCCCAGAGGGTTCACGCTCCCAAGAGACACGCCCAAGTATACCGGCTCCGTGAAGCCGGAAGACTAGCTAGTCGACTACTCCACGGCTGTCAGCATAGCAAACGGCAACAAGCGTGTCGCCGTAAAGTACGTTCCGCTCATGCTCCAGGGCACGGCCCGGACATGGCTGAACAGCCTAAAGCCCCGCAGCATCAACAGCTGGGTCGACTTCACCGAAGCGTTCGTCCGCAACTTCACCAGCACGTACAAGCGTCCTCCCAAGCCTCGTCAGCTCTCCTTGTGCGTGCAAGGCCCCGACGTGTCTACTCGTTATTACCTCACGTGTTGGGACGAGCTCCGGAACTCCTGCGAGGGCGTGCACGAGGTGCAGGCTATTGAGTACTTCACGGCCGGGTGCAGAGAAGGCACCCTCCTCAAGCACAAGCTCCTTTGCGACGAGCCAGAAACCCTCGACGAGCTGCTGATCATAGCGGACAAGTACGCCATGGCCGACTCCTCCATGTAGGCGAAAATTCAAATCAGCACGACTGGCAAAGTGGCTCCTCAAGCTCCAAGAACTCCGGCGGCAAACGCCGGCCGATGACAACAGCAGGGTGACAACAAGCGCAAGGCCCCGTAGCCGGCTTCCAGCAGCCGGCAGGTCACGACCGTTGAAGCCCAGCAGCCAGAAGAGCAGCCCCCGCCCAAGCGACAGAAAGGCGGCAAGCCAAACAGGTTGCCGGCCTTCTCCTATGAGCAGACCTTGGATGGACCTTGCAAGTTCCACAGCGGCGCAAAGCCGTCGAATCACACCACCCGGAAGTGCCACTGGCTCACCAGGATCGCCAAGGGAGACGGCCTCCTGCCTCCCCCGCCTGCTGGGCAGCCGCCTCCGCCCCAGCAGCCGGCTGTCAGGCCAGTCGGTGCAGTACAAGACGAATACCCTGAAGAGCATGGAGCCTATGTGGTGTTCACCAGTGTGGCTGATGATCGACGCAGCTGGCGGTTGCAGCGACAAGAGGTGAATGCAGCAGCGTCAGAGACGCCAGAGTTCATGCACTGGTCTGAGAAGCCCATCAGCTGGAGCAGGGCTGACCACCCAGAAGTGATGCCGAGTCCGGGCTCCCATGCTTTGGTCCTGAACGCCACCTTTGCTACGGACAGATGAGCCGTGCGTTTCTCGCGAGTTCTGATAGACGGGGGCAGCAGCATCAATATCCTGTACAAGGACACCATGGAGAAGTTAGGAATAAAGCAAAGACAGCTTCAGAACAGCCGAACTGTGTTCCACGGCATTGTTCCTGGGCTTTCCTGCTTGCCAATCGGCAAGATCCTGATGGACGTCCTTTTTGGGGACAAAGATCACTTCCGTACAGAGCCCGTTTGGTTTGAGGTGGTGGATCTTGAGAGCCCATACCATGCGCTGCTTGGCCGACCTGCCTTGGCCAAGTTCATGGCGGCCCCCCACTACGCCTACCTCAAGATGAATATGCCCAGTTCCAAGGGAATTTTGACTGTGGCTGGCGACTACCGGAAGTCGTCTGCTTGCGCAGCAGAGAGCAGTCGGCTGGCCGAGTCCTTGGTAATCGCGGCTGAGAAGCGGCTCCTTGAGCGAGTTGTGGCAATGGCCGGAAAGCAGCCTGAGGTGTCGCCCAACCCAAAAGAGTCAGAGACCGAGGGTTCGTTCAAGCCAGCGAAAGAGACAAAGAAGATACCATTGGACCCGGAGCACCCAGAGAGGTACGCCGTCGTAGGTGCAAACCTCGACAGCAAATAGGAAGGCGAGCTCGTCGATTTCCTCCATGAGAATCGAGACATCTTTGCATGGTCCCCCAAGGACATGCCAGGTGTACCGACGGAATTCGCAGAGCACAAGTTACACGTCCGATCTGATGCAAAGCCGGTCAGACAGCCCCTGCGCCGCTTATCAGAAGAGAAGAGTAGAGTTGTCAGAGAAGAGATAGCCCGACTCCTAGCAGCCGGCTTCATTATGGAAGTATTCTTTCCAGAATGGCTAGAAAATCCAGTCCTAGTACTAAAGAAGAACAAGCAGTGGCGAATGTGTATTGACTACACGAGCCTCAACAAGGCCTGCCCCAAGGACCCATTTGCTTTACCAAGAATCGATCAGGTGATAGACTCCACAGCTGGATGCGAGCTGTTGAGTTTTTTGGATGCATATTCAGGATATCACCAGATCAAGCTAAACCCGGCTGACAGACTGAAAACCGCCTTCATCACGCCGTTTGGAGCCTTCTGCTACCTCACCATGACATTCGGCTTAAGGAACATCGGCGCCACCTTTCAGCGTTGCATGCAGAAGTGCCTCCTCAAGCAGCTCGGCAGGAACGCCCATGTTTACGTGGACGACGTGGTGGTGAAGACGGAAAAGCGTGGGACACTGCTGGAAGACCTCAAGGAGACCTTTGAGAACCTGCGCCGGTTCCAGATCAAGCTCAACCCCGAGAAGTGTGTCTTCGGAGTACCAGCCGACCAGCTCCTTGGCTTCCTGGTCTCTGAACGCGGCATAGAATGCAACCCAGTAAAAATCAAGGCCATTGAGAGAATGGAGGTACCCAGTCGACTGCTGGATGTGCAGAAGTTCACCAGCTGCTTAGCGTCCATCAGCCGATTCATCAGTCGGCTGGGCGAGAAAGCTCTCCCCTTGTACCAACTCATGAAGAAGACCACTTTTTTCGAGTGGAACCATAAGGCGGACGAAGCTTTTCACCAGTTGAAGAAGATGTTGACTACTCCACCTGTCCTGGCGGCTCCGACTCCCAAGGAACCTATGCTCCTGTACATCGCCGCCACCAGCCGAGTAGTCAGCACGGTCATTGTAGTGGAGCGCAAGGAGGAAGGCAAGGCGCTGCCTGTCCAGAGACCGGTATATTACCTGAGCGAGGTACCGTCGGCCTCCAAGCAGAACTACCCCCACTACCAGAAGATGTGCTATGGCGTACACTTTGCTGCCAAGAAATTGAAGCCTTACTTTCAAGAGCATCCAATCACGGTGGTCTGCAAGGCCCCGCTTGCCGAGATCATTGGTAGCCGAGATGCTTCTGGTCGAGTGGCCAAGTGGGCCATAGAGCTGGCTCCTTACACCATCCAGTACCAGCCCCGCACCGCTATCAAATCACAAGCACTGGCCGACTTCCTCGTCGACTGGGCCGAGACCCAGTACCTGCCTCCAGCACCTGATTCCACCCATTGGCGGATGCATTTCGACGGCTCCAAGATGCGCACTGGCTTGGGAGCCGGCGTCGTCATCACCTCTCCCGAAGGTGACAAGCTCAATTATGCGCTGCAAATCCACTTCGCTGTCTCCAATAACGTCGCCGAGTACGAGGCGCTCATTCACGGGCTCCGGCTTGCCAAAGAGCCTGGCATCCTCCGGATGTTGTGTTATGGCGACTCGGACTTAGTGGTCCAGCAATCATCTGGTGACTAGGACGCGAAATATGCAAACATGGCGAGCTACCGTTTCCTCGTGCAGCAACTCAGCGGGTATTTCGAAGGGTGCGAGTTCCTCCATGTGCCAAGGAATGACAACGACCAAGTAGATGCATTAGCACGAATCGGCTCTACCCGCCAAGCAATACCATCTAGTGTCGCCCTTCAACGCCTCCTCAAGCCATCTGTCAAGCCTTCACCAGAATCAGACTCCATTTTTGTGCCAACTCCTCCTGAAGACATCGGATCTGACTCCAGAGCTCCGGCAGCCGGAACGAGGATTTTGGCGGAAGACCCCAAAGCTGCCACAGCCAAATCCAGCCCGGGGACTGCGGTGGCGGACTCGAAGACTCCAGAACTCGGCCCAAGGACTGCGCCAGTCGGCCTGGGGACTTCAACAACCCAACAAGCAGCTGTTGACTCCACCCCGCCGCCTCCCAGCCCAACCGCCCTCGTCCAAGTCGCAGTTCTGGCAGTCGAAGAAGTAGCAGAACCCTCATGGGCCCAGCCCATCCTCAAATTCCTGGTGAACAAAGAGCTGCCAACGGGAAACTTCAGCTCGGCAAATACAACACCGGGCGGCAGCCTACACCATAGTCAACAGAGAGCTGGTCAGGCGCAGCGTCACCATAGTCAAGAGTTCGGGGGGCATCGGCGGCAATCTCTGCGCCCTCCGCCCTCCAACCTTCACGGTCAGCCTCGATGGCTTGGATGGCGGCCTGCGACTGCCCAGGGAAGAAGTCTGCAAAGACGCGAAGAAATGAAGCTAGTCAAAAACCAGGAGTTGGAACGACTTAAATCAGCAACTCGAAGAAAGAAAATAAAGAGACTCACCATCAACGATGTCTTCAATCTCGTGGAAGCTGGAGGACAGCAGCGCCTCCTTGTCAGACCAGGAGGAGCGCTCGCTCGCGAACTCGGCCAAGAGGGCGGTTTCCGTCTCCTCCGCCTCCCTCTGCAACTTCACAAGCAGCTCCTTCTGCTCTGCCAATTGAGTGGCCAGTACATCGTGCTCCATGGCGAGCTTGCTGCACTCCTCCTCTTTGGCGCGCAAAGCGGAGTTGGCGTCGCTCAGCTGCTGTTGAAGAGCAGCGTTGGCCCCTGAGAAGAAGAAAGAAAGAAGGCGTCAAGCCACCAGTAAAGAAGGTCGCCGGGGAGATCCGGCCCGACTACTCAGTAGTCGGCCCGAATCTCGGGGACTACAGCTCGCGGGTGCGCCAGCGCGCCCCCGCGAAGAAGGAAAAGGACTTACTCCGGCTCTCCGACAGATCGACGGTCCGCTTGCCCAGCTCTTCAACGTTACGATTGAAGGCAGTGACGCGGGGGTTGTGGTAATCCTGTGACGAACATTTTAGACAAAAAGTTAATACCCAAAGTTCATCAATTGAAGTTCCGGGCTGCCTGCTCAGCAGCCAGCCCGAAACTCGGGGACTACACCCAGTGGGTGCGCTGGCGCGCCCCCACAAAGAGGAATAAGAAAAACAAAGGCCAAAAGGAAAAACATACCCGGACGGCTGCCCGCGACGCCAGGTACGCCTTGGTGCAATTCTGGAGAGCGTCGCCCTCGGCACGAAGCTTCGCCTGGACATCCAGAACCGCCTGGTTCAGCGGCCCTGTGCCGCCTCCTCGCACCCACCCAATGGGTGCGGCGCTCGTCGCCTCGGCGTCTGGGATCGCCGAGCTGGCAGCACCGGTTTCCAGGGGACGGGGCGCCGAAGTCGCCTTCTCCAGACGGCGGCGCGTTGGTGAGCCGACTTGGAGGAGTAGCCTCGCCACGGCCTCGTCTTCGGTCGGCGGCATCGGAGGGCCCGCCGGCTGCTCGCCCTGCGCACCTTCAGACGGCGGCGGAGGAGGCGTCAGAATGTTCGCATCCGGAGTACAGGGGTCGCCGCCCTCCCCCTCCATGGCGGGGATCTCCCCACCGGCTTCCCCAGTCTGCCCCGTGAACTCTGGAGGCGGCGGCGCAGAGTTCAACGGGGTGACGAGCACTGCCGACTGGCGGCGTGCGGCTTCCTCAGCCTGCTGCTTCGCCGCGGCGGCGGCTTCGGCCTCCGCTAGTTTTTTCTTAGTGGAGGCCTCTGCCCTGTCGGCCTCCGCCTTCTCCAGGCGGAGGGCCTCTTCTTCGTTGCGCTTCTCCTGCGCATTCCGCTCTGTCGCCTCCCGGAGGTCAGCAGCGGGGTCAATCCGCCGAGTGGTGGCGGACGTCTCCGCTGACCCCATGACGGAGGTGGCGGTGACCCTCTCAAGAGAGAGGGTAGCCCTGAAGCAAGAGGGGCAAGCAGAGCCTCAGACAAATCACGAAGAAAGAATAAAACTTTGAAGACAGAATACTTACGCGGAGACCAACGGCGGCTTCTTCACTTCCTTACGGAAGTGGATGGCCTTCGCGGCAGCCTCGTCCCGTCGGGTCGCCGCAGCCGAACCCTTGGGCTTCTTCAGCCGACTGCCGAACAAGGTCGGCAAGGCCCTGCGCTTCTTCCCGCCGCCTGGAGCACCCGGCGCGGCAGAAGAACCCGCGCCAGGCTGGCTGGCTCCTGGCCGATGGCGAGGGGCGACTTCTCCCTCGGCGTCATCGTCAGGCCAGTCAGCGAAAGTGGACGAAGGCCTGAAGTCGCCCGCTGTTCCTCCTCCTCCCTCGGCGTCATCTTCCAGAGCCGCCGCCCCAGATCGGGGTCGTCGACGTCACTCTCCGCCCGGTCGGCGAGGAACTCGCGGGCCGGCCCCGAGGTGCCGGCAGGTGGGTGAAGGAGGGGATTCTAACCAAAGCCGACTGGTCAAAACAAAACTCGGCAAGAAGAAGACAATCCAAAGAAAGAAAATAAAGGCGACTCACCACGGGCGGGGGGTTGGCGCGGGAGTACGGCTCCTTGCCGAATCGCCAGTCCTCCAGGAGCCTGCTGTCCGAGAGGTAGTTCACCATGAAGGCCACCTCTTCGTGAGGCATGTCCTTGGTGCACATCCGACTCGGGTCGCGGTGCCCGCTCATCTGGCATATCATATGAGGGCGGGCTTGGAGTGGGAGAACTCGGTGCAAAATGAAGGCGGCCAGCAAATCCGGACCAGTCAGACCCTCCGACTGCGTCAGCACTCGGAGTCGCGTGATGCCGCCGGCTCCCGCAGGCGTCAGGGACTTGGCCCGGTACGACCAGTTGGGCAGTCGCCCAGCCGGCGGGCCAGCTTCGAAAGCCGGCAAGTTGACCCAGTCTGCCCTCGCGGAGGCGTTCTTGACATAGAAGTAGGATCTCTGCCACATCTTCACCGACTTGATCAGCGAGATGGAGGGGAAGGGATTGTCGGCCCCCGACCTTCGCACGACGATGAAAGCGCCGCACTGAGCCGGCACGCCCGTAGCCTGGGTGCCGAGCTTGGAGAAGAAGAACTCCCCCCAGAGCTCGAGGGTGGGGAGGACTCCGAGGAAGCCTTCGTACATGGCCACGAAGGTGGACAGCAGCACCACTGCGTTGGGGGTGAGGTGGTGCGGCTGGAGGCCGTAGAACTCCAGGAAGGACCGGAAGAAACTGCTCGCCGGCAGCCCCAGCCCACGCAGGCAGTGGGAGCGGAAGATGACCCGCTCGCCCTCCTGCGGTGCGGGGGAAATCTCCCCCTTCAGCGCAAGACACACCTGCACGCGATCCTCGCCGGGAAGCCGACAGGTCCGGCGGAGGAACTCAATGTGGTCTTCATGAACTTCGGAGCCGTCCCAGGTGCCGGAGCACACTGGGGGAGGCGCGGCGGTGGAGGAAGAACTCATCGCGAGCTGTCGCCGCAGCGTTCGCCAGAGCTTGGGCGTGCGGGGGAGCGAAGAAGAGAAGAGGAAGGAGGAGAGCGAGGAGCAGCAAGGAGGAAGAGAACCAGGAGTAGTGGGAAGGAGGGGCGCGCGTGCCCCCCTCTTCCCCCTACTTATAGCCTCGTGGGCTGCGAAGCCGAGGGGGCGGACGTGGGGATTTACTGCGCCCACAACCCCACGAGCCCCACGATCCACGATAAAGTTACTGCGTGCAGTAACTCCATGGGAATCCCAACCGTCCACCGGAGCCGCAGCGGATCCGCTCGGGCGCCGAGGCGCGGTAGTGGCGGGCCCCGCCTATGGGCCTGTCCCGTCGCGCGCGTAGGCTGGCAGGACGGCCTAGCCACGTGCCCTCACGTGACAGGCCAAAAACGGGCGGCGGCCTGGAGGCTTAGCTAGCACGCCACTTAAATCCCGTCGCGACGTTCGAAATACTGAGCGAGTCGGAATTGAGTGAGTCCGAGTTGAGCAAGTCCGACTCCTTCTAGTCGGCCCGGCAGAAGTCAATCAAAGACCATGTGTTGAGCACCCTAAAAGAGAAACTGCTGAGGCTTCTCGGCCGATCGTCCGCGGCGACTCACCAGCTTCGGGGACTACTATCGGAGTAATGGGCCACGGGTAGGCCAACCCGAGTCCCATAACCTTTCAAGACATCGGGGCAGGCTGCGCCCCTCAAGACCCCAGGACAAAGAGCCACCTCCTAAGGAGTCCACGGCAAGGCGGCCGACTGCCCGCTCACGGCTGAGTCCCAGGGACGACTTCCAGAGAAGCCGTGTAGCGACCAGACCTCAAACAGTCTGATCTCTGTGCTCCGGTGTCATCCCTGGATCAGTAATGCTGACACCACATAGTACTCGGAGGATTTATAGCAGAGTAGCAATCACACACTTATTACATCGAGTGTCTCAAAAGAGAACTTATTACAATAAATATGGCTTAAGGCCATCTAAAAACGACAACAGCGGAAGGCTTGGAAGATAAGTGAGTCCATCAACTCCAACGGCATCACTGAGTATAGAACCACGACCTAAAAACTCCTTAATCATCGTCTGAAAAGTCTGCAACATTAACGTTGCAGCCCGAAAACGGGTCAGCACATGGAATATGCTGGCAAGGTAACACATAGAGAGTAATGGAATGCAACAGCTATACTATATGCATATTTGGCTGGTGGAAATCTCTATGGTTACAGTTTTTGCGTAAAGCCAATTTTTCCCTACTTCAAAGGAATAAAATTTAATTACTATCATGGTGGTTGTTAAACATTGAGAATGGTTGACAGCATTCTCAATCCCAATTAAGTAACATCATTAAACCCAACAAAATTAATTTTAGGGTAACATGTTGAGATTCACATGAAAATCCAGGTACTAGATACTCAAGATTGTCCATAACTGGGGACACGGCTAACCATGATTAGTTTGTTACACTCTGCAGAGGTTTGCGCACTTTTCCCCACAAGACTCGATCGCTTCCGTTGGATTTCTCGCACTACATGGTGTTTGAGAAACGGATGACCGAGACATAGTCTTTCAGAAGCGCTAGCACCTTACGATCGGGTAGACCGTACCACCTACATCCCCTACATCTGCTAGTCTACCACTGTAAGAGTTCACACAACTTAGTCAACTATGCCAGAGCCCATAATGGCTTGTGGCTGCACACGGAAGTTTCTAGTATGAATAATCTCATGATCCCTTTGAGCCTGGGTGGCGGTCCAAAAGAAAAACTGGCAAGTCCTGGAAACCAGGTGCCTCAATCCACCCAGATGTGTGTTTAGGTTGCCACCTTAGATAAACCCTTAATTAACAATCTCACATCTGTCATGGATATCACTCACCCAATCCACGTCTACTAGCATAGAATGGCATAATAAGTAAACGTAGAAGTAACTCCCAAAGGTTTGATAATAAACAGGTAATAGGTACTACCTCATCTACTTCCCATCCCACAATTTAATTAGATCCTAATCATGAAATGTGTGAGGTTTGATCTAATGCAATAAAACTGGGTTGTAGAAAAAGGTATGATCAAAGTGTTACTTGCCTTGTTGATGATCCGCGAAACCTAGAGATTCAAAGTAACAGGCGGCGCACTCCGGGTATTCTATCGCAGACAAACAAACAAGCATACAATAAGTACTCATCTAATGCACAGGAAAACTCAAATAGAAGATCTAACCAGAAAGTTCAACTTAAGAACCCTGGTTTGCAAAAAGGATCAAATCGAACGAAGCAAAAGAAATCAAACGGCGAAAGAAAACAACTTCGTTCTAGTAATCTGGATCTAAGTCAAATTTTACAGTAGCAAAAACTTGTTTAAGTTGATTATTCGGGAAAAGGGTTTCGAGACGAAACTCCAGGCGCTTGAATCGCCTGATTCCGATAAACGAGTGAAAAGTTATACTAAAACGAAAATCGGATCAGAAATCGCGATCAGAAAATAACCGCGGAAAATCCGACGAAAAAGAAAAACGACGAACAGATATATTTTTTTTGTTTTAAAAAAACAGCACGGATTTCGAGGGCGGTGAACCTCGGGCGACGCGCGGCTCCAGCGGCGGCGGCGGCTGGCGGCAGCGGGGCTGGGCTAGGGTTAGGGTTTCAGCGCAGGCGCGGCTATGGGCCTGGGGCTCGGGCGCTTCGCTATATAAAGGTGCCCCCGAGCGGAGTCCCGCTCGGGTACGGCCCATAGTCGGGTTTTTTTTATTTTTTTAAAATAATTACGCTCGGAAGAAAAATAAAAAGAAATACTAAACGGACTCCAAAAATCACGAAATAAATTTTCCCGGGTTTCTAAAATCAAGCCCGATAAAGTGAACATTTATCTGGGCCCAAAATACAACTTTGAAAAACGCGCATTTTTCCTAAATTCAAATAAAAATACCGAAAAACTCCGAAATAAAACTTATTTGATTTTTTATTAAATCCTCAATATTTCTATATTTTGGGAAATGTCATTTTATTCCCTCTCTCATATTTTTGTAATAGAAATAATTGATGATAAAATAAATAAAATCAAATGATCCTGTTTACATAATTTGAGAAAACTCAAATATGTATATAACGAAATCCCCAACTCTCTCTCTGGGTCCTTGAGTTGCTTAGGATTTTCTAGGGTCAAAACCAAAAGCAAAATAAAATATGATATGCATGATGACCTAATGTATAACATTCCAAATTGAAAATTTGGGATGTTACAAGCCGGCTTTGGGGAGTCGGCCTGCGACTCCAAAAAACCCCATGACCTCATCAAAGGGGACGAGGCAGGGGCGTGGCTACAGCAAAGCCCACCCCCGCCCCACACCAAGGGCAGGCATGGCCACAACACGCCGTACCCCAGAAGATCTCCGTGCGGCGTGGCACTGTTTCCATGCCGGCCCTGACATCAGCACCGCAGGGCCGAATCCTGCACCCACGACGGCTTGTCTGTACGGCCTGGAGGCAGCAGGGCCCACCAGTCAGTGAGACCTCGGGAGATGGCGGGAGAACCACCAGTCGGACCCGTCAGGAGTCGGCCCGGGGGAGTCGGCCGAGCCCTCCCACGGGGCCCACGCGCCATTAATCAAGATGAGTTGGGGAGTGGCAACAGTGATCGCCCGCCAGGCGGCGGGGCTGTTGCCATGACCTCATGATCAAGCCCGCGTCATCAGAAGTACGGCTACAGTAATCAGCAGCCGGCAAGACCCGCCCGCGGCGGACGCGGCCTGTCGGCTCCGTACCCGGCCAGTCGGCGGGGCCCGCTAGTCGGCGGGCCCCAGCGGTCAGCAGAGAAGACGGAGGCCAGAGACACTGACGGCTGGGCCCGCGCCTAGCCGGATTACCATTGTACCATTGGGGGGTAGGCATATATAAACCCCCCAGGGCACCCATGCAAAGGGTTGGAACCCATTAGCTCTAGACCAGATCATATAGAAGGGAGAGAGCTAGCCTTGCCCTCTCCTACCACCAGAAAATAGCTCAAGGAGCAACCGTGTAAGCACTTTGCCATAATGATCATGCGGAGACGCCGCAGAGCAGCAGTAGGGGTATTATCTCCCCGGAGATCCCCGAAGCTAGGTAAGATTCGCCGGCGTGCATGTCTTCGCCTCATCCCGTTTCCAGGCACCGGCGACGTTCTACTCGCCCCCACCATGATAAGCCATCCGTTGGCATATGTCGCACCAAACCCCCGACACAACCGAAGTGCTACCCGAATCGGTTCTTTCTTTTTCCTCTTTCCTAACGGAGTGCTTTCAACTTTGTTCTTCTCCGTTGCTTTCTTTCTTTCATTTTTGCTCAACCTTTTCAAGGTTCTTTGGTCTCACTCATTTGTCAAAGAAGCAACTTAGTTTTACCTCTTCTCTTTCTCTTCCGTTTTCCCTCCGGTGCCATCCTAGATCTCGGGACGAGATCCTCTCATAGTGGTGGAGTGTTGTGACGCCCGAGACCGATGCTTGAGAAGACTTCCATATGTTCCGGTTTTCGCCGTGTGTTTCATTTGTGCTTCCCTTTTATATTTTTGTGTTGCGTCATGTCATCATGCCATCATCTCATAAATCTTTTGCAACTCAACTAAATAAATTGCATGGATCTTCGGTCCATTTAAATCGAGGGATATTCACTATGGTGATTAATCTTTAAAACATATTCTCCCAATATTTTAGGGAGCTATATAAATTATATTCCAATATTTTGGAATCACCCATAACACACGTGCAGATAATCCCATGCCTTTCTGCTTCGAGTTGATCTCCAAACCTTGCCGAAAATTCTTTCTTCTTTTTTTGAGGCTCCTCCAAAAGTCTCAACATTTTTGGACCTTCCAAAACCTCACTTTCTATTCAAATCATTTGGAATTAATTTCAAATGAGTTTGAATTCAACTTTAACCACGTGCCCACTTCTATTTTGCGGGATCAAGCTCATTTTTACAAGTCCGGGGAAATTATCCCTATGCGCAAATCCTTTCCATACCCTCTCCTTCTTTTCCCTCTCTCGATTTTCTTTTCTGCTAAAGGATATAAGAGAAAAGAGAGAGAGAAGCCCAGCCTAGGCCTAAGGCCCAGCCACCAGTCTCCCTAGGCGCCGCCTCCCTCTCCACTAGGCCCATCTCTCCCCGCTACCCACCTGGGCCTCACAAATTCCAGCACCGGCCCACAGATAAGGCCCGAGTGAACCCTAGCCTATCTCCCTCTCGTTCCCTGGCCCGATCCTCCTCTTCCCTCGTGCCCATCGTTCCCTCGCGCCGCCAGGGAACCGCATCCCGATCCCCATCTCTCCCTCACAGCCACTCACTTCCCTCGTTCATCTCCTCCCTCGCCCTCTCTCTCGTTCCATGCTCGCGCCGCCAGAGACGAACGCAGCTGCCGCCTCCCGATCCGGCGTCCCACGTCCTCCTCCGCCTTCGATCCGGTGCCGCCGGAGACCACCAGCGTCGCCCAGGCGCCGCGGCTCCTCCACAGCGTGCCTCCTTCCTCCCGCGTCGGCCTCTTCCCTCCTTGCTCCAACGCCATGGAACCAGGCTGCCGCTCCGGTCAACCTCGTCGCCGGCCGACCTGAACCGTGGAGCCGTGGCCGGATCTGGTTCTCCCAGACGCCCGCAGGACCTCGGCCTCACCCTGCTCGTCACCGAAGTCCCAGCTCCACCGCCTTGTTTCTTCAGTGCCGCTGCCTCCCTCTGCCTCATCCAGGAGACAAGCACAACGCCATGGAATCCCCGTCGCTGGCCAAGACCCTCCTCGCTGCTGGCCTCGTGCAGAGCCACTCCTCCTCACGGCCTTAGGGCCCGTCGCTGCCCCCATGTTGCTGCTGCTTCATTGCCCGCCTCCCATCGATGACCGGGGCTGCATGTTTCGGTTTGCCAAGTACCACCACACCCGAGTCTTTGCCTTGCTTCGTTTTGGGATTGAAGACCGAGATGAGATCGCCAAGATGTATCCTGGTGTCGCCGAAGACACGTGAACGTCTACACGACGACCGCCGAGTACCTCTTCACAAGTACCCCTACGCGCGAAGACGTCAAGACCGTTTCGGGATTCACCAAGTACCACTACGGCCGGAGACCTCGATGTCCGACGCCTAAAACGATCACCGAACCGGAGATTACGCCAAGTACTAGGTCAATAAGAACCGCCAAGTTCGTCTTCTGTCGTCTCCGAAATCGCCCAGTACCACGACGATACGAGAACCACTACCGTCGACCCGCAAAGAACCCGTGGACGTCAAGTCCCTCGTCGTGATCCCGAACATCTATGGAAAATTGTGCAACTAAGAACGTGAACGACTACCATCGCCATGAGAACGTCTACTTCCCACAACGAACCGTGAACATCTACTTCCTCTACCATCGCCGAGTACCACTACTTCCCACGACAATCATGAACGACTACACCGCTTGACCCGAACCGCTCCGATAATGCACGCTTCGAAGGTATAACCCCGAGGCGACCGCCGTGAACGAATGCATGTGTGATGTATGAGATGCTTGTGCTTGCACCGTGCTTGATTTGTCGGTGCATGTTGCCCTCTTTTACCTTGTCACCATCATGTGGGAACCCGGTAACCGGGAGCACCCCACCTTCTATCACATGTCACGCTCCCGTCGCACTTTCTTTGCACCGGGATCTCAATCGAGTTACCGGAACCGGAACGTTTCCGTGGCACCATTTCGTATCATTGTCGTGGCTCCCCTTTTCATTTCCGCCACGATGATGAATGCTTCTTAATATGCTCTTGTCAACTTTTCTTAAAATTGCATAAAACGTGAGCATGTCATCCGCATCATGTTAACAACATTAAGATGGCTTAAATTGTTGTTGCACCTAATTACTAATGCATGTGGGGATTTACCGGATTCGTTGTTTGTATATCCGGCCCCATTTAAATTGCTTCGATTGTGTAGTTTACTCGTGTTTCACCTCTTGCCATGTTAACCAACCTTTAATATTGTTGAGTACATAATCGGGAGAGAACTAAATAAGTCATGTGGTGTTTTCTTCAATATGCAACTCCGTTGCATATTGATCTCCACTTAATTTCTAGGATTGCTTGTGCACTTTGCCATGCCATGCATATTAAACCGGACATGCATCATACTTGGTTGTGCATTGTGCCATGCTTATGTGGTGGTTGTTTTACTTTGTTGTTTGCTTCTTTCCGGTGTTGCTTCTTCGGGTTAGTTCCGATAACGTCGCGTTGGTGAGGATCCGTTCGACTACGTCCGTTTGCCTTCTTCATTGACTCGTTTTTCTTCCTTGCGGGATTTCAGGCAAGATGACCATACCCTCGAAATCACTTCTATCTTTGCTTGCTTAGTTGCTCGCTCTTTTTCTATGCATATGCTGCGATACCTACCACTTGCTTATCATGCCTCCTATATTGATGAACCAAGCCTCTAACCCACCTTGTCCTAGCAAACCGTTGTTTGGCTATGTTACCACTTTGCTCAGCCCCTCTTATAGCGTTGTTAGTTGCAGGTGAAGATTGGAGCTTGTTCCATGTTGGAACATGGATATTTTGTTGGGATATCACAATATCTCTTATTTAATTAATGCACCTATATACTTGGTAAAGGGTGGAAGGCTCGGCCTTATGCCTGGTGTTTTGTTCCACTCTTGCCGCCCTAGTTTCCGTCATATCGGTGTTATGTTCCTGGATTTTGCGTTCCTTACGCGGTTGGGTTATAATGGGAACCCCTTGACAGTTCGCCTTGAATAAAACTCTTCCAGCAAGGCCCAACATTGGTTTTACCATTCGCCACCTAGCCTTTTCTTTCCCTTGGGTAGGCCTGCCCAAGGGTTATCTTTATTGAACCCCTGGGCCAGTGCTCCTCTGAGTGTTGGTCCAACCCAGAGCACCGTGTGGGGCCGTCCCTTGGCAACTTGGGTTATGTTGGCTCCTGTACGCTTAGCTTATCCGGTGTGCCCTGAGAACGAAATATGTGCAACTCCTATCGGGATTTGTCGGCACAGCGGGTGGTCTTGCTGGACTTGTTTTACCATTGTCAAGGATGTCTTGTAACCTGGATGCCGAGCCTGATCGGATTGTCTTGGGAGAAGGAATATCCTTTGTTGACCGTGAGAGCTTGTGATGGGCTAAGTTGGGACACCCCTACAGGGATTTGAACTTTCGAAAGCCGTGCCCGCGGTTATGGGCAGATGGGAATTTGTTAATGTCCGGTTGTAGAAAACCTGAAGTTGACCTTAATTAAAATACATCAACCGCGTGTGTAACCGTGATGGTCTCTTTCGGGCGGAGTCCGGGAAGTGAACACGGTGTTGGAGTTATGCTTGACGTAGGTTGTTCTAGGATCACCTCTTGATCATAGTTTCTCGACCGCGCTTTGCCTTCTCTTCTCGCTCTCATTTGTGTATGTTTAGCCACCATATATGCTAGTCGCTTGCTGCAGCTCCACCTCATACCTTTTACCCTTCCTATAAGCTTAAATAGTCTTGATCGCGAGGGTGTAAGATTGCTGAGTCCTCGTGACTCACAGATACTTCCAAAACCAGTTTGCAGGTGCTGATGTTACCGAGCAGGTGACGCAACCAAGCTCAAGGAGGAGCTCGATGAAGATCTTGTCCTTTATGTTGCTTCGTTCTAGTTGATCAGTAGTGGAGCCCAGTTGGGGTCGATCGGGGATCTGTGTAGCATTTGGGGTAGTCTTCTTTTATTTTGGTTCCGTAGTCGGACCTTGATTGTATCTGGTTGATGTAATGCTTTAATTCATGTATTGTGTGAAGTGGCGATTGTAAGCCAACTATGTATCTCTTTCCCTTGTGTATTACATGGGTTGTGTGAAGATTACCTCACTTGCGACATTGCTTTCAATGCGGTTATGCCTCTAAGTCGTGCTTCGACACGTGGGAGATATAGCCGCATCGAAGAGAGTGTGGCTGCCTTGGCAGCCGCACACAAAACGGCCTCACCAACTAAAGCACTCGATAGGTCGTCAAGACTATGGACACGGTTAGACGAGTCCGACGCAGCTATATGTACTTCATACAGGTTTGACGGCCACACCCCTATTACAAATACAAGGGGCTCAACGAGCGCAGACAAGTGGCAATTTTTACTCATCTTGAATTGTACATGGTTTCTTTAAACCTACCTTTTTGCACGACAACTTTTCACCTCAGTTCCTCTCTTTTACAGATGACCATCGTGCTACACCCGTCCAGGATACGGCACAACGGAGACACAGGCGCAGACGTGCAGCAGGGACCCGTTCCAAGGATTCTTTTTAGATTAAGACCCTGCGTAAACCATTCTTACTGTCTCTTGTTGATACACATCCCTCGGATTCTCAGTACTATTGAGAAGGATGCTGACGTCTTGGCATGTGGCCACGTCAAAATAATGCACGTACCTGGACACCAGGGGCTTCTTACAAAGGGCACTGTTTAGGCCCGATTTACACCATAAAGACCGAATACCTTAGGGAGTGTTCGGCGTCGCGAGTTTGGCCTTATATGCATCAGCTCCGAATCATGTCTTTGGTCAAATGTTGGGTTTTCCCGGCTCCTGTGTTTTGCTGCCTTACGTTCCGCTCTATCGGCTAAGGCGGCACCAGGAGAACTACTGCGATTGTGCCCTGGTTCATCCGGACGAGCACCTCAGTAGAGAAAGCCGAAAACTGACAGTCATGATATAGCGTGAGACTGGTCAACCACTCGATGACCTATCGGAATGTTAGAATTCCTCCGCCTTAACGAAGGGCCGTTTCCCGGCCAGGCATGTACGCACCCCGAATTTGGATGAGTGCGGAGCCACCAGGGGCTATGTAGTATCCCCACTATCAAACTCCTATGGCTAAGTGAAAGTGTTAAAGCTTTATAGTCCGGTTGCCTAGTTCGTTGCACCATCACCTCCTTATTAGGACCAAGGCGTTGGATTAAGTGTGAATACGCGTCTTCTGCGAACACCCCCGCATTATATGCGTGGGGGCTGAAGCCGACAACTGCAATCTTTCAGGTTATACACATGTATACATAAACGGCCGCACAGGAGGCATCATATTACTTTCGGGCAAAAGTATAAATACAGCCTTGATAAAATTAATAAAAACATTGTTTTTACAATGGGAATACATGTCACTCAAACATAATATTCTTCGAGCACTGGGCCTCTATCAAACGAGCACCCTCAAGAACTTCTTCAAAATAGTGCTCAGCACCCACTCGGCCTATGGCCGAACCCTGCGCCGCAACAGTGGTAGCATCCATCTCCGCCCAGTATGCTTTGACACGGGCAAGGGCCATCCGTGAGCCTTCTATGCACGACGACCTCTTCATCGCATTGATGCGCGGCACCGCACCAAGGAACTGCTACACTAAGCTAAAATAGTTGTTCGGCTTTGGCTTTTCCGGCCACAGATAATCTACGACGGACCTCATGGCAAGTCCGGACAACCTATTGAGTTCGGCCCATTCAGCTAGCTGATCGGTTAATTGAAGCGGACACTCTGGCATGTTGAACTGCGACCAGAACAGCTTGTCCACTTCACGGTCTGTTTGATCTCGGAAGTATTCGACCACATCGATAGCGCTCGCCGCCAAGTCCAGATATGTGTCCGCCGAACTCCACAGCCGATCCAGAGGATCATACCGCGGATCTCCGAACTTCCTCCGCAGCAAAAAGGGCTTCCCAGCCACAATATCACAGGCTTCACGCAGTTCCTCCTTCTTCGCTCTCATATCAAAGCGGGTGTCTTTGGTCACCATCGTGGCCTTTTCAAGGTCCGTCGCCTTCGCTCGGTTTTCTTCTTCAAGGAACTGGCAACGGTCGCCAGTGTCTTTTAACTTTACAGCCATCTTGTCCATTTTCTCTTTGCTCTCGCAATGTGCGGCCTTCTCGGCTCTCAACTCTTCGGCCACCTTCAAAGCAGCCGCATTACTAATCCTTGCTTGTTCTTTGGCTCGGGCAAGTTCCACCCGAAGGGTCTCCATGATGGCAGTTCCATCTGTAGTCACAACATATTAAAGATACTAGCATCACGCTGCTCTTCCTATGTGACATTCACTAGAAAACATTACTTACCCTGCGCCTCGTCAAACCACTTGTTAACAAGCTCGATGTCGGCATCTGCCGCATCCTGTTGCCGCTTTAGTTCGGCAAACTCATTAGTCCGGCTAGCCACCGGAGCTTCCACCACCTGCACATAAATGCGGTATGGTTATTACCTGGGACTACGATCCTCTGTTTGCCGCTGTTCTCGGCGACAACCAGAGCCTCAGGGGCTACTATCTACACAGGGCACACCTAAAAATGTGCGGTACTATCACAAATGTATATCATTTCACATACCTCAAAACCCGTCAGTAGACTCATAAAGGCTTCATGCAACCCGCTTTCGGCGGACGAAATCCTTTCCATCACCGTACCCATCAACGTATGGTGTTCTTCTGAGATAATTGCTCGCTCTAGCGTGCATCCGACCGCATACCAGACGGTGCCGGATTCTTTTGGTTGCTCTCTTCAAGAGCCGGACACTGGGACTTCGGGCGACCATAGGATTATCTTCTGGCCTCACCTGATCCGGCAAGGCCCTCCGTGATGACACTTCAAGGTCGCCCGCTTCTTGAGCGGGGGAGTCCGAGGGAGGCGTTTCGCTCTCCATCATCTCCGGAAGAAGATCCCCCGAAGACGAGCTCTGCTGAGAAGGGCTAAGATCCGAACTGCAAGATAAATGCTTCGGTTATTTTCCTCAGAGGTAAGGTAGTATATATTCACTATTAAAGTACTTTTTGATTACTTACAGCTTGTTAGAGGGCTGATCCACGTGCGGACTTTGTGCGGCAAGAGCACCCTCCAAGGCAGGACCCTCTGGTGGAGATTTCTTCTCCCGTTTGGAAACCTTGGTTTCTGGATCTTCAGAGGCAGTCCTCTTCCTTCCCTGAAGCGAGAGAAGGTCAGATTCTTCCCCTTGGTTATCCTCCTTCACGGAGGCACTCATTCCCTCGGTTGGAATTGGTAGCGATGGGGGCCCGCTTTCGCCCTCATTATTCCCCACTTTATCTTCCTTTGAGGGATCTGGGCAAGGTGCTAGCTCGAGCATCTTTTCCAGTACCGGATTGTCCAAACCCTCAGGAAGGGGGGCCAAACACCGAATCATCTTCGCCTTTGTTAGCCAGTCCTGGTCAAAGAGCGATTTCTCAGAATGACGTCATGATAAATGAAAGACGGTGTGTTCGGCTAGAGGATTACTTACTTGGTCGATGATGCGGTTGCTGCTCAGGCCCACGTCCTCGGTAGTATCCGGACACTCTATTTGGGGTCCGAAGAATGATTTATACATCTCCTTGTTCGTCAGGCTAAGGAAATTCTGGATAGTGCGTGGTCCTTCTGGGTTGAACTCCCATATGCTGAGGGGCCGGCGTTTGCAAGGCTGGACTCGACGAACCAGCATGACTTGCACCACCATAACCAGACTGAAATCTCCTTCAAAGAGATCTTGAATACGGCTTTGCAATATTTGCACATCCTTGGCTGGACCCCAGCTCAGCCCTCTGCTGATCCATGACATCAGTTGTGGTGGAGGGCCCGAGCGGAAAGCAGGGGCAGCCACCCACTTGGCACTTCTGGGAGCTGTGATGTAAAACCACTCCCGTTGCCATAATCCGGACACCTATGGAAAGGAACCCTTTGGCCATGGAGCTCCAGCGATCTTGCTTATTAATGCGCCTCCGCACGCTACATGCTGCCCCTCGACTATCTTCGGCTTCACGTCAAAGGTCTTAAGCCACAGGCCGAAGTGAGGGGTAATGCGGAGGAAGGCCTCACATACGACAATAAATGCCGAGATGTGGAGAAAGGAGTCCGGGGCTAGATCATGGAAATCTAGCCCGTAATAGAACATCAAACCCCTAATGAAGGGATCCAGAGTGAGTCCTAGACCTCGGAGGAAGTGGGAAATGAACACAACGTTCTCGTTGGGTTCGGGAATAGGGACGACCTGCCCTTGGGCAGGAAGCCGATGCGAAACCTCGGCGGTCAGGTATCTGGACTCCCTCAACTTCTTGATATCCTCTTCCGTAATGGAGGAGGGCATCCACCGGCCTTGAAGGCTAGATTCGGACATGATTGAAGGTCCGAAGCACCTGACCTGGGCTTTGGGTGTTAGAACTCGAGGCGGGGGAAGGATTCGATTGAGCACGGGAGGGAAAAAGGTAAAAGCCTTGTCCCTTTATAAAGAGGGTGAATATCAAGCGTCCTCCTAGTGGTCGTTTGGGACTTGCCTAAAATCTAGGAGTCCTAGGCACGGTTGGGTTACCCACGACCGTATTGATGAGAATCCCATAATTAGGGGAACACGATCTCTGCTTTGACAAGACGTGTCAAGAAACCGCATCACGTTATGTGTGGAGCTGGTTGAAGAAAAACGGTTCGAATAATCACCGAGCCATGGCCCGATGTCATGTTGCCAAAGCGTGTCAGCGGATTAAGATTTGTGGAAATATTCTTCTCTCTACGGTGGTATGTGGAATTTATTTTGCAGGGTCGGACACTATCCTGGTATTCAAACTCTTTTGTGATGTGTTCGGAGGAGGAACCCACCTTGCAATGCCAAAGACAACACTGCGCGCCGGACTCATCGTCATTGAAGCCTGGTTCAGGGGCTACTGAGGGAGTCCTGGATTAGGGGGTCTCCGGACAGCCGGACTATATCCTTTGGCCGGACTGTGGGACTATGAAGATACAAGATTGAAGACTTCGTCTCGTGTCCGGATGGGACTCTACTTAGCGTGGAAGGCAAGCTAGGCAGTACGGATATGGACATCTCCTCCTTTGTAACCGACCTTGTGTAACCCTAACCCTCTCCGGTGTCTATATAAACCGGAGGGTTTTAGTCCGTAGGACAACAGACAATCATACCATAGGCTAGCTTCTAGGGTTTAGCCTCTCCGATCTCGTGGTAGATCAACTCTTGTAATACCCATATCATCAAGAATAAATCAAGCAGGATGTAGGGTTTTACCTCCATCAAGAGGGCCCGAATCTGGGTAAAACATCATGTTCCCTGCCTCCTGTTACCATCCGCCTTAGACGCACAGTTCGGGACCCCCTACCCGAGATCCGCCGATTTTGACACCGACAGGCATGTTATTTACTTCTGTGATGAAGCTGCTAGAATTGCTAGACCTAATACTAAAAATAAACATAGACCTGTTGTAGGCATGCCTGTTATTTCTGTTAAAATAGGAGATCATTGCTATCATGGCTTATGTGATATGGGTGCTAGTGCAAGTGCAATACCCCATTCCTTATACAAAGAAATTATGCATGATATTGCACCTGCTGAGATAGAAGAGATTGATGTTACAATTAAGCTTTCCAATAGAGATACTATTTCACCAGTTGGGATTGTTAGAGATGTTGAAGTCTTGTGTGGGAAAGTTAAATACCCTACTGATTTTCTTGTTCTTGGTTCCCCACAAGATAACTTTTGTCCTATTATATTTGGTAGACCCTTCTTGAATATTGTTAATGCTAAGATAGATAGCAATAAAGATATTGTTTCTGTTGGTTTAGGGGATATGTCCCATGAATTTAATTTTGCTAAATTTCGTAGACAACCCCATGATAAAGAATTGCCTAGTGAAGATGAAATTATTGGTCTTGCTTCTATTGCCGTGCCTCCTAGTGATCCTTTAGAACAATATTTGCTAGACCATGAAAATGGTATGTTTATGAATGAAAGAAGGGAAATAGATGAAGTATTCTTTAAAAGGGACCTATTTTGAAGCACAACTTGCCTGTTGAAATCTTAGGGGATCCTCCTCCACCTAAGGGTGATCACGTGTTTGAGATTAAGCCTTTACCTGATACTCTTAAATATGCTTATCTTGATGAGAAAGAGATATATCCTATTATTATTAGTGCTAACCTTTCAAAGCATGAAGAAAAGAAATTATTGAAAACTCTAAAGAAGCACCGTGCTGCTATTGGATATACTCTTGATGATCTTAAGGGCATTAGTCCCACTCTATGCCAGCACAAAATAAAACTGGAGAAAGATGCTAAACCGGTTGTTGATCACCAACGACGGTTAATCCCTAAGATGAAAGAAGTGGTAAGAAAAGAAATACTAAAGCTTCTAGAGGCGGGTATAATTTATCCCGTTGCTGATAGTCAGTGGGTAAGTCCTGTCCATTGTGTCCCTAAGAAGGGAGGTATTACTATTGTTCCTAATGATAAAGATGAATTGATCCCACAAAGAATTGTTACAGGTTATAGAATGGTAATTGATTTACGTAAACTAAATAAAGCCACTAAAAAGGATCATTACCCTTTACCTTCTATTGATCAAATGCTAGAAAGGTTATCCAAGCATACACATTTTTGCTTTCTAGATGGTTATTTTGGTTTCTCTCAAATACCTGTGTCAAAAGAGGATCAAGAAAAGACAACTTTTACTTGCCCTTTCGGTACCTTTGCTTATAGATGTATGCCTTTTGGTTTATGTAATGCACCTGCTACCTTTCAAAGATGTATGACTGCTATATTCTCTGACTTTTGTGAAAAGATTGTTGAGGTTTTCATGGATGATTTCTCCGTTTACGGAACTTATTTTGATGATTGCTTAAGCAACCTTGATCGAGTTTTGCAGAGATGTGAGGAAACTAATCTTGTCTTGAATTGGGAGAAGTGCCACTTTATGGTTAATGAAGGTATTGTCTTCGGGCATAAAATTTCTGAAAGAGAGGTATTGAAATTGATAAAGCTAAGGTTGATGCTATTTAAAGATGTCGTGTCCTAAGGACATTAAAGGTATAAGAAGTTTCCTTGGTCATGCCGATTTTTATAGGAGGTTCGTTAAGGACTTCTCTAAAATTTCTCGGCCTCTAACTAATCTTATACAAAAAGATGTTCCTTTTGTCTTCGATGATGACTGTGTACAAGCATTTGAAATACTTAAGAAAGCTTTGATTTCTGCACCTATTGTTCAGCCTCTTGATTGGAATTTACCATTTGAAATTATGTGTGATGCTAGTGATTATGCTGTAGCGGATGTTCTAGGACAAAGAGTTGATAAGAAATTAAATGTTATCCAATATGCTAGTAAAACTCTAGACAGTGCCCAGAGAAATTATGCTACTACTGAAAAAGAATTTTTAGCAGTTGCATTTGTTTGTGATAAGTTCAGACCTTATATTGTTGATTCCAAGGTAAATATTCACACTGATCATGCTTCTATTAAATATCTTATGGAAAAGAAAGATGCTAAACCTAGACTTATTAGATGGGTTCTCTTGCTACAAGAATTTGATTTGCATATTATTGATAGAAAGGGAGCTGAGAACCCCGTTGCACACAACTTGTTTAGGTTAGAGAATGTTCTTGATGACCCACTACCTATTGATGATAGCTTTCCTGATGAACAATTAGCTGTCATAAATGCTTCTCGTACTGCTCCATGGTATGCTGATTATGCTAATTATATTCTTGCTAAGTTTATACCACCTAGTTTCACATACCAGCAAAAGAAAAAGTTCTTCTATGATTTAAGACATTACTTCTGGGATGACCCGCATCTTTATAAAGAAGGAGTAGATGGTGTTATTAGATGTTGTGTACCTGAGCATGAACAGGAACAGATCCTACGCAAGTGTCACTTTGAAGCTTATGGAGGACACCATGCTGGAGACAGAACTGCACATAAGGTATTGCAATCCGGTTTTATTGGCCTACTCTCTTCAAGGATGCCTGTAAGTTTGTTTTGTCTTGTGATGAATGTCAAAGAATTGGTAATATTAGTAGACGTCAAGAAATGCCTATGAATTATTCACTTGTTATTGAACCATTCGATGTTTGGGGCTTTGATTATATGGGACCGTTTCCTTCCTCTAATGGGTATACAAATATTTTAGTTGCTATTGATTACATTACTAAGTGGGTAGAAGCTATTCCAACTAGTAGTGATGATCATAACACCTCTATTAAGATGCTTAAAGAAGTTATTTTTCCGAGGTTTGGAGTTCCTAGATACTTAATGACTGATGGTGGTTCACATTTTATTCATGGTGCTTTTCATGAAATGCTTGCTAAGTATGATGTTAATCATAGAATTGCATCTCCATATCATCCACAGTCTAGTGGTCAAGTAGAATTGAGCAATAGAGAGCTTAAATTAATTTTGCAAAAGACTGTTAATAGATCTAGAAAGAATTGGTCCAAGAAACTTGATGATGCATTATGGGCCTATAGAACTGCATATAAAAATCCTATGGGTATGTCTCCGTATAAAATGGTTTATGGTAAAGCATGTCACTTACCTCTTGAACTAGAACATAAGGCATATTGGGCCATTAAAGAGCTCAATTATGATTTCAAACTTGCCGGTGAGAAGAGGCTTTTTGACATTAGCTCACTTGATGAATGGAGAACCCAGGCTTATGAGAATGCCAAACTATTTAAAGAAAAAGGTAAAGATGGCATGATAAAAGGATACAAAAGCGTGAGTTTAATGTAGGTGATTATGTATTATTATACAACTCTCGTTTAAGATTTTTTGCAGGCAAACTTCTCTCTAAATGGGAAGGTCCTTACATCATCGAGGAGGTCTATCGTTCCGGTGCCATAAAAATCAACAACTTTGAAGGCACAAATCTGAGGGTGGTGAACGGTCAAAGAATCAAACATTATATCTCAGGTAATCCCATAAATGTTGAAACTAATGTTATTGAAACCGTAACCCCGGAGGAATACATAAGGGACACTTTCCAGAACGTTTCAGACTCCGAAAAGGAATAGGTACATGGTATGGTAAGTAAACCGACTCCAAAACAGTTCTAATGGCAATTTTTCTTTGTTTTGGAATATTTAAGAAAATAGGAAAATAAGAAGTAGCCCGGGAAGGACACGAGGCATCCATGAAGGTGGAGGGCGCGCCCCCTGCCTCGTGGGCACCTCGTGTGCTCTCCGGACTCTGTTTTCTTGCACGATACTTCTTTTGGTCGGTAAAAATTCATTATATAATCTCCCGAAGATTTTGACCACCGTATCACGCAAACATCCTCTGCTTTTGTTTCAAGCTATTTCTGTTGCAGATTTAGAGCAAGATGTCTTCTCAAGAGTCAGTCGGGGAGAGTCGGTTGTCTCATCCGACACCGGTGCCAAGAGCAAACAGCAATGCTTACCACTTTGGGCCATCACTGAGGAAGAGATTGAGGCTGACTTGAAAAGGATAGATGCCATGGAGGGGGATGAAGAAGTTACTTCTTGTTTCCGAGCTGGATTCACGATGGGGGGACTATAGAGCTTAGCTATTCCAAACTCGGTCATCCCTTCCAATGTTAGATTTCTTTCTTATGAAAATACGAAAAAGAGTGTTACTTGTTCTCCCACAGCGATGCAACATCCTTGGGTGAAAGGAGCTTTAGCCGTCACGGGCAATCTCCGTAAGGAAATAATGGACCTCAAGCAGCAAGCCAACAAGCTTGAGGAATAGAATCGTATCCTGAGGGGCATCATCGCCAAGAATATCACATCACCACCCCCGAAGAAGGAGACATAAACACATGGGTATGGGCACTCCCCTTGGCAACTGCCAAGCATGGGGGAGTGCCCTGGTATCGTATCACCATCACACTTTTATCTTTACCATTTTTCTTAGTTCGATCCTTTTCGTAATATCTTGATCTAGTAGAATAAAGTTTTAGTATGATCTAGTTTTGAGTTTTGCTTTATGATCCTTCTATGTAATCGAGTCCGTGAGCTATATATAATAAAGATTAGTATTGAGTCAAGGGCTTGATTATTTTGCTATGATCTTGAGGGAATAGAATAAAAGAGAAGAAATAAAAATAAATAAAGAGATCATATGGACCTTATGGAGAGTAATGACTTCACATATAAAGAGTATGATGAATAAAAATTGTTGAGAGTTGACAAACATAGTTTTGGTCATCGTTGCAATTAATAGGAAGTAATAAAGAAAGAGAGGTTTTCACATATAAATATACTATCTTGGACATCTTTTATGATTGTGAGCACTCATTAAAGTATGATATGCTAAAGAGTTGATGTTGGACAAGGAAGACAACCTAATGGGTTATGTTTTCTTGCATCTGAGATAAATTATATTTTCATGGATCATCCTGTTGGGGAACGTAGTAATTTCAAAAAAATTCCTACGCGCATGCAAGATCATGGTGATGCATAGCAACGAGAGGGGAGAGTATGTCTACGTACCCTCTAGACCGAAAGCGGAAGCGTTTATCAACGTGGTTGATGTAGTCATACACCTTCACGATCCGTCCCGACCAAGTACCGAACGTACGGCACCTCCACATTCAGTACACGTTCAACTCGATGACGTCCTCGCCTTCTTGATCTAGCAAGAGGGGCAAAGTAGCAGATGAGTTCCGTCGGCACGACGGCGTGGTGACGATGTTGGTGAAGAACAATCTCCGCAAGGCTTCGCCTAAGCACTACGAAAACTATTACGGAGGACAAACTAGAGGGGACAGGGTTGCCGGCACACGGCTTGGTGTTTCTTGATGTGTCTTGGGTGATAGCCCTACCCCTCTATTTATATGTTCAGCCTTGGGGTCGAAACTTGGAGTAAAAGCCTCCACAAAGTCGGTTTCACCCAAAAGGCAAGAGTCCTTCTTGGACTCGAGGGCCAGATGCCAGGGACCCTGGCGTCTGGCTCTTGGACTCCGCAAAACTTCCTTTTGCGCTTTCCAAAAACCCTGTGGGCTTTCCCCTTTGGCCCAAATAAAGTGTTCTCGTACCCAAACATTTCGGGAAACATTTGGAACCCCTTCCGGTGAATTCCGGAACCCTTCCGAAGACCAAACACTATTATCCCATATATCAAACTTTATCTCCGGACCATTCCGGAGTTCCTCGTCATGTCCGTGATCTTATCCGGAACTCCGAACAACATTCGGTTACCAACATACATAACTCATAAATACTATATCGTCAACGAACGTTAAGCGTGCAGACCCTACGGGTTCGAGAACTATGTAGACATGACCGAGACACTTCTCTGGTCAATAACCAATAGCGGAACCTGGATGCCCATATTGGTTCCTACATATTCTACGAAGATCTTTATCGGTCGAACCGCAGAACAACATACGTTGCTCCGTTTGTCATCGGTATGTTACTTGCCCGAGATTCGATCGTCAGTATCTCAATACCTAGTTCAATCTCGTTACCGGCAAGTATCTTTACTTGTTCCGTAATGCATCATCCGGCAACTAACTCATTAGTTACATCGCTTGCAAGGCTTATAGTGATGTGAATTCACTACACCACGACACTCAAAACAGCATCAAACAATGTGTCGGTATATGTCACCTAAGGCGACACATTTAGTGTCGGCAAAGACTTTTACCGACATAAAGGAGTTGTCGCCTATAGTCCTGTCGGGAAAGGTCTTTCCCGACAGATAAATCTTTGCCGACACATACTATGACAGGCTTGGTGAGGTCTACGCCGACAGACATTTGTACGCCAACAGACAGTGCTATGCCCACAGTTCATCTGACAGTGTGCTATGCCGACAGATACTATGACACCCATTGCTATGCCGACAGTTCATCTATTAGCGTGCTCCACCGACAGATAGTGCGATGCTCAATAGTTTTGCCGACACATTTGCTGCCAGCATTCTACTTTTCAGCACAAATGCAAATGCACCATATTTTAACATGAAATGACATTCATAATATTCAATTTATGTTTAGTGTGCAATACATAAACAAACAAAACATACTCTTCGATTCATCACAACATACCATTGATTAATACATTCATTCAAGCATATATAGAAGATTCAGTAGTTTCCTACACTCAAGTCAACTACAACCAATAAGTAAATAAGTTGACATACAAGACATGGTCTATTACAAAATATGATGGCTATGCTCCTAAGAGACCCAATTGTTCGATCACTTGACTACTACAAAATATTAAGGAAGAGACCAAATCTCTTCGATCACCAAGCTGACATCAACTTCCATATCCACAAAATGTGTCGAACATGTTATGAACAAAACCGACCATCAAAACATCTTGTATCAACTTCTGGATGTGCCATTTCGCTGCAAAAGAACTTACATGTTTGAGCAATATTAGAAATGAGAATTTGTTAAAATTTGTGAGTTGCCTTTGATCCCAAAGATCTAAAAATAGAATATGTACTACAAATAATTTGGTTACAGAAGATATCCTTAACAAAGCACCAACAAAAGTCGGGCTAGCAACTAGTTTATCACATGCCTTAATAGAAAAATTATGCACTCATTGACTCGGATCTGTTCCAAGGCATAACAAATAAGGTTCTTATTGTAACTTTACAGATTTGTATTTGAAGGTCCTCAACCATCAAATAATCAGATATGCACTTGTACATGTACCAGAAGTCATATGTGTGATAGCAGGAAATGCACTTGGTAAAAAAAGCCATTTCGAAGACCATATGGTTGCACATGCATCTTGGTTCAATAGATGCACTCTAGTTAGGCATTGTCTAGTGTGAGTAATTGCTAGGATGATCTTCACACAATTTATAATAAAATCATGCCAGCCATTTACTATGTGCTCTGAGTTCATCTATAGTCCATTTAATTACTACAGGCGCTCAGTTCATCTACAAGCCACTAAACTATTCACAGACCTAGCATAATTATTGATATCCATTAGTAAGCAAATCTGATTTAGAATTGAAACTCGAATGATTCTGTTTAGAAAATGTAAGAAAGTGACCTAGCAAGTAAATGGTGTTACATCTTCCATCACGATAAGAAAGAACAAATGGTTAGAGCATGCACGCTTGTAATAAAGGACATCCAGCCATCAGTTGAGCTAAGAAGTTGCCCTTGAAATGTTACACACATAGCAAAATCATGCATAACATGGTTATATAGACATTTTTCACCATTTCAGGGAGGACAACATAGTTCACGCCGGAATAAAGAAAAGAATGGATAGAAAGCTAGTACCTTGTTCATTACTTGCTTTTACCCTCAAGGAACTTATATAAGTTGATAGTGTGCCATCATGATTTATCACATCTTAGTGCCTGTATATAACCAATGAGTCTTTTTAGTTTCAGATGTCTATACTACAATTATTCTAAATTTGTAACATCAATAAAGATTGAACTATAAGAAATTGCCCAATACTAAGAACACCTTCAAAATTGATTACTTTACAATATTACAATGCAAATGCATTAGAGATCAGATGTAACCTGCACTTCAAATGTCATTAAGAAACACATGGTACTAAGACAACCTAGCATAGCAAGTTCATGCAGAGAGATTTGTGCAAATGGTATTCAGACAGATAGGTTATACAAAAGAAGTCACATAGTGAACAAGGTAAAATAGGTTGGCAACTTGGCATATACCAGCTTCTATCAAAAAAGAATGAAATGTAGTTGTCAAACATGTCGTTTATACTGACCAGACTAGTGAAAATTATGTGCACCAGTTTAAGGCGAACATCTAAGAAGTATAAAATAAATGGGACACATTGCTAGCAGTAAAACAAAATCACGTATATGCATAGTGCAGGGATGCCTCAGTTGGAACAAGGCATGACTGAAGTTTGGTGCACAAATCAGTATTTACAATGAACAAGTGGATCAAATGGATCCTTAAAGAATAGGACCTCCTACCTAAAAAATCAGTATTTACCTATATATATAGAAGTCTGCGGGCAATTTTGATGTGCATGTTTATAGATGAATCCTTGTTATGAAGCTGTATTTGATCTGGACACACGGTGAGAAGGAAGATGTTCCCATGACATGGTTTGTGATGTGATGCTGTTCGATGAGCTTGATGATTCCATTCACAGGACTGTTCTTCTTGATCACCAGCATTTCAGCTTGCATCTGTAAGTTCGTGTTTTGTTTCTTTTTGTGAATTGACGAGAAGCGAATATATGCAGCATGATTTTCAGAATGGTATTGGTTAAGCTGACCTTGAGAGAAACTGCACAGAAATGGAGGTAGTGTTCAAAAGTGTGTTCATCCCCTCGTCCTCGGTCTTCCTGTATGCCTTGAGCTCCTTCTGAAGCTGGCTTGGATCAACCTTTCATAATCCTAGGGCATGAGAGTTGAATCCATTAGTTGATATATAGATAGATAGAAGCACGTCACTAAAATTCTGAAAGAGAAGTAGCATCAATACAAGTAGTGCAAAAAAACATTTAATTGGTGTACCATTAATTACATTGTTGTGCAAATTAGTTGGCAGAGTTTGGAGCTTATACGGGTCATGATTCTGTGGGCAGGTTGATGGACATGCAGCAGGACAAAAAAAAGAAGGTAACGTTGGCCCCTCCCTCAGCAGCCTCGCGCTTGGAGGAAAGGAGCTCACCAATAGCCACATTAGCAACAGATCCAGTGACCCTGCTAGATCATGAAGGGGTGGAGCATGGAGATAGTGACGCACATGGAGGAGGAGATGAGGATGAATGTCATGCAGTATAATTCAAATAAGACACACCATGGGCACCTTGGCAGAGAAGAGCATGAATCGTTGCCACATCATGACTAGGCGAATTAAATAAGTATAACGGGTTTCCTTCGTAGAAAATTAGAGGTTGATCACAATCGCCTACGATATACTCCTTTCGTCCCATAATGTAAGATGTTTTTTGACACTAGGGACGGAGGGAGTATGTTTGTACCATTCTTTAATAGTATCCATGTACAAATCAGCCAAGCACCACCCATGAAAGACATGGCCTTATCCAGCGGCACATATGAGTTATAGGTTGGTCATGTCAGGGAAATTCAAAATAAGCAAACAACAAAGATAAGCCAAACTGTTGTAGGAAAATATATTTGGCTACAACACAAAAAATGTATTGTTTTAGTTTCAGATGTTTGTACTGTAATTATTTTAAATTTGCAACATGAGCTAAGGTTCAAGTGTAAATTTTTTTAGAACTACAAGCTAACGATAAACAATATGTTTCATTCAAAACTAAGGGTAATGATGGAATAATTAAGATGACCATCTGCACAAATAGGTCAAGGTCAATCAATAAGTTAAGTCTGTTCCTATCAATATAGAGACTGTGCCATGAAAACATGATAATAAGTTTAGTCTGTTACTATTCTGACCTCATGTAGGTGTTGACCAAGCTTCAGAAGCCTCTTGTGGAGTTTTCCCTCTGTAAATAGATTCAATTGAAGACGCTGCAGAGATGATATTATTCAGTTCAATGCTAAACCAGGAAGATCTCATGGGAAATATCACACAATCATGAGGAATCACATAAAAGAATACATACAGGATGCAACGGTTGGATTTAAAGGAGGGCAGGACAAGGGGGAATAGGGAGCCATCACCGGAGGTGGAAGAGGGACAGCTGGCTGGCACCTCGGGATGCAGGGGTTTGTGTGGCTCCTTGGCTGTGGATGGAAGCACGGGGTGTAAGGATGCTTTGGGGGGGACTAGTGGCAGTCGGAGAAGCACCAGCGCAAATCGGTGGGCGGGTCGTCCATCGCCAGGGCGACACGTCGGGATGCACCGCGGGCTGGGCAAGAGCTTCGGGTGGCCGCGTGGCGCCGCTGGCGGTGGAGGCGCAGCGGCGCGACCGAATCGGCAGACGCGGCGTCGGTCGCCGGATGAGCTGACGACGGGGCTTCACCTCAGGCTGCTGGTGGTGGGGCTGCACTGCGAGCTGGACGGGAGCTTCGGGTGGCGCAGGCCCCCGCGGGCGACGGTGGGACGTGCAGCGGCATGACCGAATCGACGGAGAGGAAGGGTGGCGGCGGCTGGTGTGCGATTTAGGTTTAGGTTTGTGTGTGGCCAGGGTGAGATAGTGTGCTTGTGTTCAGAGGAGCGTGGTGACTTGGAAAATATCTGGGATTTGGGCCGCTCGCACGCTCGGCTGTAGCCTCTCAATACTTGGGTCATGGCCCACGCATGGAAACTGGTGGGCTGGATGTGAGAAACGCCGACACTTTTTCCGTTGAAGAGCATCGCTGACACATAATCTATCCGCAAAAGGTACATATGCCGACACAATTTATATAGGGAAATGTTTGTGAACTACCGACGGATAGAGTGTCTATCAACTAAACAATGTCGACAATTGGTGTGTCGGCGTTCTTTCGGATAGATAATGTGTCGCTAATGTACAGCTATGTCAACAGATGCATGTCGCTGTTGTGGTGTCATGGTGTAGTGATTACCGACAGGTCCCAGAGATACCTCTCCGATAATCGGAGTGACAAATCCTAATCTCGATCTATGCCAACTCAACAAGTACCATCGGAGACACCTGTAGAGCACCTTTATAATCACCCTGTTACGTTGTGACGTTTGGTAGCACACAAAGTGTTCCTCCGGTAATCGGGAGTTGCATAATCTCATAGTCATACGAACATGTATAGGTTATGAAGAAAGCAATAGCAACAAACTAAACGATCATCGTGCTAAGCTAACGGATGGGTCAACTCAATCACATCATTCTCTAATGATGTGATCCCATTCATCAAATGACAACTCTTGTCCATGGCTAGGAAACTTAACCATCTTTGATTAACGAGCTAGTCAAGTAGAGGCATACTAGTGACACTCTGTTTGTCTATGTATTCACACATGTACTAAGTTTCCGGTTAATACAATTCTAGTATGAATAATAAACATTTATCATGATATAAGGTAATAAATAATAACTTTATTATTGCCTCTAGGGCATATTTCCTTCAATCTCCCACTTGCACTAGAGTCAATAATCTACTTCACATCTTTATGTGATTAGTTCACATCTTCATGTGACTAATACCCAAAGGGTTTACTAGAGTCAATAATCTAGTTCACATCGCTATGTGATTAATACCCAAAGAGTGATCATGTTTTGCTTGTAAGAGAAGTTTAGTCTATGGGTCTGCAACATTCAGATCTGTATGTATTTCGCAAATTTCTATGTCTACAATGCTCTGCACGAAGCTACTCTAGCTAATTGCTCCAACTTTCAATATGTATCCAGATCGAGACTTAGAGTCATCTAGATCGATGTAAAAGGCTTTCATCAACGTAACTCTTTACGACGAACTCTTTTATCACCTCCATAACCGAGAAATATTTCCTTAGTCCTCTAAGGATAATTTTGACCGCTGTCCGGTGATCTTCTCCTAGATCACTATTATACTCCCTTGCCAGAAAAATGCTAAGGTATACAATAGGACTGGTAAACATCATAGCATACTTCACACCTTGCAACACAGGCAAGAACTCCTTCTTTGACTGTTCCATTTTGAACTACTTCAAAATCTTGTCAAGGTATGTACTCATTGAAAAAACTTATCAAGCGTCTTGATCTATCTCTATAGATCTTGATGCTCAATGTGTAAGCAGCTTCATCGAGGTCTTTCTTTGAAAAACTCTTTTCAAACACTCCTTTATGCTTTCCAGAAAATTCTACATTATTTCTGATCAACAATATGTCATTCACATATACTTATCAGAAATGTTGTAGTGCTCCCACTCACTTTCTTGTAAATACAGGCTTCATCGCAAGTCTGTGTAAAACCATATGCTTTGATCACTTTATCAAAGCATATATTCCAACTCCGAGATGCTAGCACCAGTCCATAGATGGATCGCTGGAGCTTGCTCGCTTTGTTAGCACCTTTAGGATCGGCATAACCTTCTGGTTGCATCATATACAGCTCTTCTTTAAGAAATCCATTAAGGAATACAGTTTTGACATCCATTTGCCAGATTCCATAAAATGTGGCAACTGCTAACATGATTCGGACAGACTTTTAGGCATCGATACGAGTGAGAAAATCTCATCATAGTAAACACCTTGAACTTGTTGAAAACATTTTGCCTCAATTCAAGCTTTGTAGATAGTAACACTACTATCGGCGTCCGTCTTCCTCTTGAAGATCCATTTATTCTTAATGACTCACCGATCATCGGGAAAGTCAATCAAAGTCCATACTTTGTTCTTATACATGGATCCCATCTCAGATTTCATGGCCTCAAGACATTTCACAGAATCTGGGCTCATCATCGCTTCCTCATAGTTCATAGATTCGTCATGGTCTAGTAACATGACTTCCAGAAGGATCACCGTACCGCTCTGGTGCGGACCATACTCTGGTTGTCCTACGAGGTTCGCTAGTAACTTGATATGAAGTTTCATGATCATCATCATTAGCTTCCTCACTAATTGGTGTAGAGATCACTAGAACTGATTTTTGTGATGAACTACTTTCCAATTCGGGAGAAGGTACAATTACCTCAGCAAGTTCAACATTCCTCCCACTCACTTCTTTCGAGAGAAACTCCCTCTCTAGAAAGGATCCACTTTTAGCAACAAAGATCTTGCCTATGGATCTCTGATAGAAGGTGTACCCAACAGTTTCCTTTGGGTATTCTATGAAGACACATTTCTCCGATTTGGGTTCGAGCTTATCAGGTTGAAACTTTTTCACATAAGTATCGCAGCCCCAAACTTTAAGAAACGACAGCTTAGGTTTCTAGCCAAACCACAGTTCATATGGTGTCCTCTCAAAGGATTTAGATGGTGCCCTATTTAACGTGAATGCAGCTATCTCTAATGCATAACCCCAACATGATAGTGATAAATCGGTAAGAGACATCATAGATCACACCATATCTAATAAAGTACGGTTATGACGTTCGGACACACCATTACTGTTGGGAATATAGCTACCAGGTATGACCCGCCCAGGAGGGGCCGGGTCAACCCCAATGGCGGGTTACAAAAGAAGCCAAGTGATATTCAAGATGATGGTTAGTTAAGACTTGTAGAAGGCCTAAGCTCGGAGGCGGCTTAAGGCCCAATATTGTAAACCGCCGTATGTAAGGAAATTGTAAAGAAAGGCATATAAAAGAAGTCACCGAGCCGGACACGTGTTATGAGCCGGCCGGGACTCTGTAGGCCGCCAGGCGTCAACCCATGTATATAAGGGGACGACCCGGCGGCGGCTTAGGACAAGAAACAATAGATCGATAACCAACCCGGCGGATTAGCCCTTGGTGATCGAAACCCCAGAAATTCCAACACAATTAGACATAGGCTTTTACCTTCATCTTGAGGGGCCGAACTAGTATAAACTTCTAGTGTCCTTTGTCCCGATTAACCCCTTTAAGCTTCCTAGTTGCGATGTCCCTACAACTAAGTCCTTTTGCTAGGACATCTGCCGTGACAATTCCACGACAGTTGGCGCCCACCGTGGGGCCAGCGCACGGTGGATTTGAGTTCTTGAAGGGCAACTTCGAAGGTCTCAAGGGATACGCTGTCGGCCGGATGACCAAGAGTCGTCGCAGCAAGCTCTACATCGACGACGAAGGCTGGGGCCCCGAGGCCGGCTCAATTGAGTATGGGTACCGGGTCCCCTTCGACGGAATTCATGTCTTCATCGGCTGGATTGGCAAATCGGGCCCTGAGCCGGACGTCTGCACCGACATCATCGAGACGGCTCAGCGTGCGAGATCCACCCGGGCCCGACCCGCCGTAAAGCGTGCCTTCGTGGGTTGCATCCACGAAGGTGAATACTCGGAAGGATCGGTGGATGGTGGTGAGACGGCCATATGTTCTGACTCTACGTCATCGACAGGCGAGACGGATTCTTTGTATCAACTGCAAGATGGCATGCTTGGGGGCTATTCCGATGGCAGCAGTATTCCAGACCCCTTTGAGTCGCCGAATCGAGCCGGAGTCTTCATGGCTGGCACTCAACCCGGGCAGAACTCCACGGCTGCAGCAACAACAATCACCGGGTCGGCAGCGGCCGGGTCAGGAGACCCCGCGCGCCCTCCAGCTCAGATGCTAATGGACCTCATGGATAAGTTGACGGCTCTGTTGACTGTCGTGGTGGAGCCAGCGAATAAGGCTCAGCATGATGCGGAGGTGGCACGGGTACGTGAAGAGATGGCACAGGCCAAGGGAAATTTAGCATCAAAAGAGGTCAGGATGGCCGCAGAGCGGGCGGCTCTCGATGCTCGTGCTCAGCAGCTTCAAGCGAGGACTTTCCGGCTTTCGGTGGATTTGAACACGTCAAACGAGGTCATGAGGAGAAGGCACCAGAAAACTCAGTCACGTCTGCCTCTGACGTTCGATCCTAGGAACCTTTTTCACACACTCGGGGCCGGTCCAAGTAACCCGCCGGAGGCAAACCGGATTATGACACCCGGAGCACCGATTCAACCACGGGCCATGGAACCACCTCGTATGAATACCGCTCCACCTCATTATACACCAACACCACCGGGTCACTTCTCCAACCCTTTGGAGAACCTCATTGCTGCGTCGGCTCGCTTGGCGTCTCACGCGATGGAAGGCGACTCTCCGACGGCAATCGAAACACGAAGGGTGAGAGAACTTCTTCAGACGGCTCTCGCCCAGCAGGATGCGTACTCTTACAGTCGAGACAGAATCCATTCAACCCCTCGCCCAAGCCGGAGACCGAGCTACAGCAGGCATATGGACTCAGCCGATATGTCGAGCAACGCTCAACGCCGTAACCAACCGCGTAGGCATGAGCCGGCGCAGGGTGGAGCCCTTAACTTGGCGGATCAGGAGAGGATTCGTCAAGAGGCTGAGCGGGCAGTCCAACTGGCAGCTGAGCAGGCGGTTCATCAGGCTTTTCCGGGTTATCCGGCAACCTCTGTTGAGGCGGGAGTAGCCACTAGAACAGGAGGTATCCCTTGCCTGGTGCCGGCTATACGTAATGAGCGCTTGCCAAAAGACTTTAAGGGGCCTCGTAAAGTGCCTGGGGCATGGATTGAAAGTTATGAGATGGACATGGAGCTGTTGGAGGTTAGCGATGCAGCAATGGCTAAGTATTTCACCATGATGTTGGATGGAACGGCTTGCACTTGGTTGAAAGGGTTGCCGCCCAATTCCATCGGCTCATGGGCGGAGTTGAAGGCCCGGTTCATTCAGAACATCAAGGACACATGTAAACAACCTATGTCAATTGTGGACCTGACTAATTGTAAGCAAGAGGAAGGTGAGTCCACGACCCATTGGGTGCGCCGGGTCAAGGAGATAATACATTCATCTGATAAGATGGATGCCGGCTCGGCAGTCTTAATGTTGGAAAAAAATGTCGTTTTGAACCTCTGAAACAGAAGCTGGGGCGGCTCAAGTGTGACTGCAATGACATGGGCCAGTTGATGGCAGCCCTGGTCAAATATGCTGATTCTGACAGCACTAAGGATCCCGTGTCTGATGAAGAAAAAACAGGAAGGGAAAGAAGAACGACAATGGCAAGGGTCACCAGCATAACCCGGCGAATCAAGGAGGTAATAAACGTAAGGCTGACGAGTTCGTGGCTAACACCAATGCACAGGGCAACAACCAACGGCGCAAGGGTAGGCAACCCCCTCGGCCAGGCGGGTCAGGTCCCACCCTCGAGCAGTTACTAAATGAACCTTGTCCAAGGCACGACACCCGGGAGAAGCCAGCTATCCATCTGTGGAAGGATTGTACGATCATGAAGGCATTTAAAAATTCCAACATTGTCGGGGATATACCCCGCGGTATGACCCGGCCGAAAGTATGACTTGGCCGGGCTTGGCGTTTTCATTGGTAACCAGCTGGAGTGGTGACTCACGAGCCTGGCGACTCACGGATGGCCCTAACGGCGGGTCAGATAGAAGATTAGGCCCAAGGCCCAGAAGGCCGGCTCATGTTATGGTGGGCCGGTTTACGAGGAAAGGCATAAGGAGTTTTCCCTTAAGGGGGCAGACTAGGATTCCACTTGTAATAGACTAATCCTAATCCTACTAGGACTAGTCATGTAACCCGCCCCTTCAACATATATAAGGAGGGGCAGGGCTCCCCAAAGAAGGACAAGCAACAAGAAACAATCTCTAGGGCTAGACACAAAGGGGGGAGCCGGCTTATGCGGCGACTCTCTCATGAGCATAATGAGATCTAGCCACAAACAGCACGTAGGGCTATTACCGGATGATGTTTCTAGGGGCCCGAAGCTGTCTAAATCCTTGTCTTGTGCGTTGATCTGCCCTACGTCTCTCATCCTGATCAACCCTCTCAAGCTATCACAAAGACGTGTTGGCCTCACGACTAAGTCCTCACAGTAGGACATCTGCCGTGACAATTCCACGACAAACATGTTTGATGGTAGCCACGGACCTGGTGGTGGTTCAGGCAGAGGCGGCTTTCAGGGCCCAGGCGCCAGGTCAGGCGGAGGCGGTTTTCATGGTCAGGGCCATCCGGGTAACCAGGGCGGCTATAATCAGCAACCCGTCCAAAATAATCAGCAACAACAATCCGGGTATCAGAGTAACCCAAAACAGTTGAATAGTGGGCAGTACCACGTGTTTACTACTAGTTTATGCAAGAGGGATCAGAAGCTTCATAAGAGGGTTGTCAATGCTGTTGAGCCGGTGATTCCACGTTATTTGAGGTGGTCAGAACAGCCTATTGTATGGAGCGGAGAAGATCACCCTCCCAGGGTTGATAATCTGGGTCACTTGGCCTTGGTGGTGGCACCCCAGGTTGGTGGATACAAGTTCACTAAGGTGCTCATGGATGGAGGCAGTAGCATCAATATCCTCTATTATGAGACGTTTCATCGGATGGGGTTGATTGATAAAAGTCTTAAACAATCCAACACTGTTTTTCATGGTGTTGTCCCTGGTAAGTCGACAAACCCAGTTGGTAAGATTGAACTGGAAGTAGCCTTTGGGGATGAATATGATTCCAGGGCTGAGAAGTTAACCTTTGAAGTGGTTAAGATCAAAAGCTCGTATCATGATCTGTTTGGACGGCCGGCTTAAGCCAAATTCATGGCTCGGCCGTGTTATGTATAACTGCAGCTCAAGATGCCGGGTTATAAAGGCACCATTACAGTGCATGGAAGCTGGAAAATAGCCCTGGAGTGTGAAGAAGGTGATGTCGCTTATGCTGAGTCTGTTTGTGTGACAGAGGAGTTGAAGTTTTATAAAGATAATGTTGACCCGGCAGACATGACGTCTTTGAAGAAGCCAACTACGGAGCATGAACCGATGCTGAAATTCAAATCGGCTGATGACACCAAGATGGTTGATTTTGTGCCAGGCGACTCATCCAAACAATTCATCATCAGTGCCAACTTGGATCCAAAATAGAAAAGCGCGCTCATCGAGTTCATTCATGAGAACCGGGACATCTTTGCATGGAAGCCTTCTGACATGCCGGGTGTCCCGAGAGAACTCGCTGAGCACACTCTTAACATTGATCCGAAGTTTAAACCGGTTAGGCAGTTCCTTCGGCGGTTTAACAAGGAACGGCGCAAGGCCATCGGAGAAGAGGTGGCCCGGCTCTTGGCGGTCAGGTTCATTGTGGAAGTTTTCACCCAGAGTGGTTGGCTAACCCGGTGCTTGTACTCAAGAAGAACGGCACCTGGAGTATGTATGTGGATTACACCGATTTGAACAGAGCTTGTCCGGCTGACCCTTTTTCTCTCCCTCGTATTGATCAGATCATTGATGCTACAGCGGGTTGTGAGCGTTTGAGTTTTCTAGATGCCTATTCAGGTTATCATCAGATCAAGATGGCAGTCAAGGACCAGGATAAGACAGCTTTCATCACTCCGTTTGGAGCCTTCTGCTATGTGTCTATGCCTTTTGGGCTTAAGAGTGCCTAGGCGACTTATCAACGGTGTGTGCAGAATTGCTTTCACAATCAGATTGGGCGTAATGTTCATGCTTATGTGGATGATATAGTGGTGAAGTCCAGAAAAGTGGAAACTTTGGTAACAGATCTGAAGGAGACCTTTGACAACCTTCGGGTGTACAAGATGATGCTTAACCCGGCCAAGTGTGTTTTTGGAGTCCCAGCTGGCAACACATCTTTGGCTAAACCGGTGTGTATCAATGACGTTCGGCGATTGGCGGGTCGCATCGCTGCCTTAAGCCGGTTCATAAGCCGGTTAGGGGAGAAGGCGATGCCTTTATATCAAATGATGAAAAAGGCGGATGATTTTGTCTGGAGTGATGCTGCTAACTCTGCCTTTGAGGATTTGAAGAAACAGCTCGCTGAGCTGCCGGTTCTTGCTGCTCCGGTTGAGAAAGAACCATTGTTGTTATATGTAGCTGCTAACTCGCGTGCTGTCAGTGTGGCCATTGTGGTGGAGAAAGGAGGCTGGCAAGGAACATCCGGTCCAACGGCCGGTTTACTAGGTCAGTGAGGTGCTCATTGAATCTAAACAAAGATATCCACATTGGCAGAAGCTCGTTTATGGGGTGTTCATGGCAAGCTGGAAGCTCAAACATTACTTTTAGGGTCACCCAATCACTGTGGTTAGCTCTGCCCCTCTAGGAGACATCATTCAAAATAGAGAAGCCACAGGACGAGTCGCCAAGTGGGCCATTGAAATTGGGTCTCATGGTTTGAAGTATGTGCCACGTACTGCGATCAAATCTCAAGCGCTGGTTGACTTTATTAATGATTGGACAGAGTTGCAGATGCCAGAGGAGTAACCAGACAACACATATTGTATGATTCATTTTGATGGGTCCCGACAGTTGGAAGGCTCGGGGGCTGGAGTTGTTTTAACTTCTCCTTGAGGTGACAAATTTTGTTATGTGTTGCGGTTGATGTTTCCTTGCACTAACAACGCAGCAGAATATGAAGCCTTGCTCCATGGTCTTCGAATGGCTAAAGAGATGAGTCTGAGGCGGGTCCGGTGCCTGGGCGATTCAGATTTGGTGGCTCAGCAGGTGTCAGGTAAGTGGGATTCCAAAGATCCTCTCATGGCGGCTTACCGCCGCGAGGTCGACGCTGTTGCATGGCATTTTAAGGGTTATCAAGTGGAACACATTGACCGCAGAAAGAATGAAGCAGCCGATGCCTTAAGCCAGTTGGGATCTCAGCGTAAGCCGGTACCCCCCAACACCTTTTTGGATGTTTTACATAACATGTCTGTTAAGTTGCCTACGGAGGAAGATTTGGCTATTCCTGACCCAAAAGCACAGTTAGTAGCGGCTACTCATGTCATTCCAGATTGGACAATACCGTTCTTGGCCTACATGACCCGGGGTGAGTTGCCAGAGGACGAGACCCTGGCCCGACAGATAACCCGGCGGTCCTAGTCAATGACGATTTCTGATGGGGAGTTGTATCATCGCAGCGTTATTGGAGCGTTTCAGCGTTGTGTTTCTCCTGAAGAAGGTCAAGAAATACTCCGCGAGATCCATGAAGGGGATTGTGGTCATCATGTCGGGTCAAAGTCTCTTGTGGCCAAAGCTTTTCGTCATGGTTTTTATTGGTTGACGGCTCATGCTGATGCAGAGGATCTGGTCAGTAGGTGTGATGGATGTCAAAAATTTGCATGACGAGCGCATGTGCCGGATCAAGAGTTGCGGATGATTCCAATCACTTGGCCATTTGCAGTCTGGGGGCTTGACATGGTTGGACCTTTCAAAAGGTCTAAGGATAAAAAGACACATCTTTTAGTGGCAATTGACAAATTAACAAAATGGGTTGAGGCAGAGCCACTGAGTAAGTGTGATGCAACCACGGCGGTTCAGTTCATGAAAAAGGTGATCTTTTGCTTTGGTTTTCCACACGGCATTATCACTGACAATGGCACTAATTTGTCCCAAGGGGCTATGGAGGAGTTTTGTCAACGGGAGCATATCCGGCTTGATGTTTCTTCCGTAGCTCACCCTCAATCCAATGGTCAGGCTGAGAGAGCAAATCAGGAAATCTTAAAAGGTCTCAAGCCCCGTCTTATGGTTCCCTTACAACAGACGCCGGGTTGTTGGGTAGAGGAATTACCCTCGGTACCGTGGAGTATCAACACCACTCCTAACAGGTCTACAGGTTATACACCTTTCTTCATGGTTTATGGGGCGGAAGCAGTGCTGCCCAGTGACATCCATCATGACTCGCCTCGCGTGGTGGCTTACGTTGAAGCTAGCAATGAACAAGCCCGACAGGATGCACTTGACTTGTTAGATGAGGAGAGAGACTTGGCGGCGGCTCGATCAGCAATCTATCGACATGACCTGCGCCGTTATCACAGCCACCGGGTTAAGTCCAGAACCTTTCAAGAAGGTGACCTGGTGCTCCGGCTCATCCAGGACCTGTCTGATGCACACAAATTATCCCTGCCTTGGGAAGGACCCTTTGTGGTCAGCAAGAACTTAAACAACGGGTCATATTACCTCATTGACGTTCGAGAGCACAAAGACTCACGTAAGTCGGAGGAGGAGACCCGCCGGCCATGGAATATTGCTCAACTTCGGCCATACTACACCTGAGCTACTGGCTCTCGTCATGTACATACTATGACGTTGTATATATTATGATAAATAATAAAGCATGACCTCTGCCTTTTTCCTCTTCAAAGATCATATATCTTTACTATTTTTACTATTTACATGACTATTAAGGAGCTGATCATATCTGAATCTAGTTTAACCTTTTTGGTCCGGCTTATGATCGTATTCAAATCTAGCTGCAAATCTCATGATCACTTGGGGGCTTCCTGTTCAAACATAGGTCGTATTCGAACCAAAGAGAACATAGCTGTCATAACCCTCTTGATCGGCTCAAAGCCAAACTCACTAGGGGGCTTCTTGATCGTATCTGAATCATAGCTTAACCCCTTTTGGGTCTAACTTGGATCGTATTCGAATCAGGATCGTTAAAAACCTCTCAAGGTCATTTGGGGGCTTCCTGTTCAAACATAGGTCGTATTCGAACCAAAGAGAACATAGCTGTCGGTACCCTCTTGATCGGCGCAATGCCAAAGCCACTGGGGGCTATATGATCGTATTCGAATCTTAGCTCAACCCCTTTGGTCCGGTTTACTAATCGTATTCGAACTAGAAACCCCCAAATTTATATTACCTGTGATCTGCTATTTTGTCGTATTGGTTTTTTATTGTCTCATTTAAATTATCACTATGGTTTTTTATTTAAGCCGGCTTGATTATTTGATAATAAGCTGCCAAAGGCATGATAGTCATCAGGTGTATGGAAGCATTGACTTCTCAAAAAGATCGGGTCATCAACCTCATCATCCGGATCACGAAAACCGGCAGTCCGGAAACACAGGTATAACAGTGTTATTCACGAAACAGGTTTTTTCATCCTTATTTATCTTTTCAAATAAAGACATATACCTGGTGTTTTTGACCCGTCTGGTGGTAAGCCGCTAGACCAGCTCTTTCATTTTTTGTAGGAGCAAAGTTAAAACATTGCAGATGTAACCATAGATGTGACGCATATATTGACATCCGGAGCAAAGAGTCACACGACATCTTATGCACGATGGCATAGGCAAAATATGCAGTTTTTTAACTAACCTATTACAAGGCATTAAGAGCCCAAAAGATTACTGTTTTTTCTCTCTTAAGACAGGTCCTGAGCTAAAAGCAGGATTGTTCGGATGGTTATGACTCCCCCCCCCTGGCCGGTTCATCTCCTTCCACTGGTTGAAAGCCGAAATTAGACCAGTCAAAGCCATTCAGAGCAATGAACTCGGCCTCATCATCAATTAAGCCGGCCGGGTCAATCTCCGGGGCAAATGTATGTTGGCGAACCGGTGGGATAAGATCTGTCACTTTATAAGAGGGAGTCGCCATCTTCTTATTCTCCAAATCAAAACCCGGCTGATATTTATCAATGTTGGTCTCATCTCCAAGGAGAGTGGCTTGAGGTCGAACTCCCCTCACGCAGGCAATGAAGTCATCCTGCTCAAATAGAGACCCGTCCTCCTTCATGGTAGGATACCCCCTAGCTACATCCGCCGGGTCTAGACCTGGCACCCAGGCTTTGGAGCGGCTCAGGGCAGTCAGGGCTCCGGCTCTGGCACAAGATCGTTTGACCTCTTGAAACCTGGCGGGTAAGATTGACAATTTCTTTAAGACATCGCTCAGCCGATTGGGTCCTTGGTTGGCAGGAGAGATAGCAGCAAGTGCTCGTTGAGCGCTAGTATACAACTGCTCTACTAAGGTGTAAACCGCCTTCAGTTTGGTCACACTATCTTGACTCAAGTTTTTGCTTCATGAACCTGCGAATGTTTTTAAACAAAGAGTCAGCAGGCGGCTTATACCCCGGGTAACAAGAAGGCATAAGTGATTAACACAGATGACTTACCAAAGATGGCCAAGACCATTTGAGACACCCAGTTCTTCAAGCCGGTGAGTTCCGTGGTAACCTCTTCAAGAGCTGCTTCAGCTTTTTCAGCACATTGTATCAGCAACGTCTTTTCTTCGGCCCAGGATTTATTCTTTGCAGTCAAACTGGTCTTCAATTTTTCTGTCTCAGAAAGTCTCAATTGAAGTTTAGAATCAGTAGACTTGATTTCTGCCTCTTGATCCGCCAGCCAGGTCTTTGCATCAGTTAATTGGGATCCCAATTCTGATAGGGCGTTCTACAAAATATACACAGGTGTGTCAAGGCTTAACTTACAAGTTATAAAGGTTCAAGTCTCAAGCACTATGCACCGCAATACCACTTGACACTTGGGGGCTAATGTCTGCCAAAGCAATTTTTTATGACTTATATATTTCAAGTCCCAAGTGCCTTACAAAGTAACAGCACTTGGCACTTGGGGGCTAATGCATGATATTCAGAAAATTTCTCAAGATTAAGCCGGATTACAATATTTATTGGGACTGGTAAAAGACAGTTATGAAGTTAAGTACCAGTTCATTTATGATAAATTGAGCCGGCCCTTGGGGACTACAGGTGAAGTTTACACTATCTTGTTGGACTTTTGAAAAACTTAGAGAGAAAGTATCCATCTATATCATAAAGTCTCCAGATCATTCAGGTTCATCATCTGAAGACTTGGGGGCTGGTAGAGTATAACTAAACCGGAGAACATACCTCATATTTCAGCTGCAGTTGCTTAACCATCTCAATTTCTGACTCACGGCTGGAATGAACATGGCTGATATAGCCAGATAATATGTCACTAGCATTCAGATGAGTGTAGTGAGAGATAAAACACACTTTCTGTCTCTCCAAGGCTTCTTGTTTAGCAGTGTGTTGAGCTAATACAGTGGGAGTTCCCAGTTCAACAAAACGGCTAGCAGTAACTAAAACGTCATGATCATAAGACGTTGGCGGGTTAGTTGAACCGGATGGTCCGGTGGTAGAGGGGTTAACAACGGTATCATCAGTTGACGGCTCAGGAGGGTCTAATTGAGTATCAACAGCTGGGTCTTCTGGTGCTTCAGTTCGAGGAGGAGAAGTTGGCATAGCCGGCTCAGGTGCAGGAACTGACGGGTCTTCCGCCGGTTTAATCACTTTGGCCTTCTTGGACTTGGCTTGACCACTAAGAAAGATTTATGAGACACTTAGTGCAATGATGCAGTTTTTTAAAGACAGGGGAAAGATGATTTTTTTCCTTACCCAGGGGCAGTCTTGAAGGCCGGAAATTGCGTCTGAGATGAGTCGCCCGAAGAGCGAGAAACCTCCTACAAAGGTAAAATAAAGTTAGTAATACAAGAGAATAGACTCATTAATGAAAGCAGAAGATGAAGATAAAAGAGACGTCATTCTGGCATTTTTGAGGAGTTTGTTGTACAATGGAAGGCGGTTCATCGTCGTTCCAGGACTGACGGCGGCTCTCATGGTGTTGCTTTTTCAAAAGAAAATGAGGGTCCAAATAAGCCAAAGGGTGCGAAAACCTTACTTTTCGGGTTACCTATCGAAGTTTCTGTCTTGGCAAATGGGCTGAGTCGGAGGAAATAGTTACCTCTTCTTCTACGGTCTGGCTGGCCCCCGTGTCATCCTGGCAATAATCAGTGTCAATAAGGTTATTAAAAAACTGGCCAAGGGGGTACCTCCGACTCAGAATCATCATCAAGCTTTAACAGGTCCTCAGCGGTGCTCTTTTTCTTCTTGGACCTCTGGGTTGTCTTCTTGGCGGCTATGGTGGCGGCTCTAGCCTTCTTGGTGGCTTCATGGTCATACTTGGCTTTACAGAAGTCAGAATTGGCCTGTAAACAAGTAAAATAGGATAAAAGGTCATGCAATTATTTAAAACTGCTAAGGAAAATACAAAGAGAAAGAGGTCAGGGTTTTTTACCTCTGGCGCCGGGTTAAGCTTGCAGAAGGGGTTTAACCCGACTTTACTGCAGTCTTCATAGTTACCGTTCACCAGAAGGGTTGACATTGAAACAATATCTTCTTCAGTTAGTTGAACGGAGCTGTGACGAAGAGAGTCATCTGGGCCTCCGCCATAGTCATACATCAATTTGGATCGGCGGCTTAAAGGGATGACCCACCATGAGATCCAGCAGTGGGTCAAGTCAACTCCGGTTAAGCCATTCCCCAATAAGGCGTTAATCCTTTTGATAGACGGAATAAGTTTCTTGCATTCAGCGGTAGTAAGCTTATCAGGGAGTGCAAACTTGGAGTCTAGATGCTCCGCGCGATAACCCGACAATGGTTTTTTGTTGGCTAGAGACGTGTCTTGGCAATAGAACCAGGTCTGATTCCAGTCTTTGGGATGACTCGGTAAGACTATTAAAGGAAAGACAGCGCCCTGTCGGCGCTGAATTGAGATCCCACCAAGCTCCAAGCTAGGGCCATTGGTACACTCGTTCTGGTGGTTCAGATAAAAATACTCTCTGGAGAGTTCTACAGTCGGCTCTTCTTGAAGGTATACTTCACAGAGAACTTGGAAGTTGCAGATATTGGATATGGAATTGGGTCCAAGATCTTGAGGGTGGAGCTTGAAAAAATGAAGAACGTCTCTGAAGAACTTTGAGTCGGGTGGTGAAAAACCCCGATTCATGTGGTCAGAGAAGACAATAACTTCACCGTCTTTTGGATTAGGCCGTTCCTCGTCTGGGTCAGGTGCACGGTAAGACATAACATTCTTCACTGGCAAAAATCCTATGGTGAAGAATTACTTTAAGTTATCCTCAGTTACTGTGGAGGGGACCCAGTTGCAGACAGTCGGTGCTTTTGACGGCATGATGATCAAAGGACGAACTGAAAAGAAAGTAACGTGTCGGTTCAATTCAATGGTAATGGTGAAAGTTAAATGAGGATGGTGAAAATGAGCAATGGCGGCTTGAATAAGGGTTAATGTCATATAAGGAAAAGTGAGCCGGCGTGATAAGCTGCCATGACTACGAGATATTTGAGAAATGCCAGATACAGAATTGGCCAAGTGTTGAGACAAGCAAGTTTCATAAATTTTTGATATTATTATGGATCAAACGGCCGTTCAAAATGGAAAATATTCTAGACCTAAAAAACTAGCACAGATGTGTTGGTGAGTTCTAATGAGGCCTTCGTACCAGAAAAAGGGATCTACTGGCATCAAGAATGGGCACAAAACAACTACCTCACGAGTATATGTTCTTTTTGGATCAAGAAGAAGCTACAGTGGAGGAACTACAAAGAAATGGTGATGAACTATGAAGAACATGCAGAAACCTAGAAACCCTAATGCGGATCTGAGGAACAGGAAGGTAAAAACTTACAAACTACGGATCGTCTGCGGAGGTTGTCGCCGTTCTCTAGACCGATTTAGGTTGATGCAGCGGCCAAGGTCGACGAAGACGAGGTGCTCTGCGACGACGGTGGAGCTTGAGCAGCTGTGGGGTTGTGAGAGGAAGAAGATGAAGAAGAGAGAAGAATGAGAAGGACTAGGGCATGCCTATTTATAAGGGGAGAAGCGAATAGGCAGGCGTGAAAATCAAGGAAGACCCAAATAATGGTTATCCAACTAAACGGATGCCTCGATTCTTGGAAGACATTAAAAGATAAAAGATCCATTGAGGATGACGTCATAGCAGTTTTTTGTGTTTTCAGAAGATGATGTCATGGCGGGTTACAGAATTTTTACAAAGAGAGGAAGATGGATTTCGTTTAAGTATTGAAGATTGACAAAGAACAAGGTTCAAGTCAACCTGGGGCCTAATGTTGGGAATATAGCTACCAGGTATGACCCGCCCAGGAGGGGCCGGGTCAACCCCAATGGTGGGTTACAAAAGAAGCCCAATGATATTCAAGATGATGGTTAGTTAATACTTGTAGAAGGCCTAAGCCCGGAGGCGGCTTAAGGCCCAATATTGTAAACCGCCGTATGTAAGGAAAGACTTGTAAAGAAAGGCATATAAAATAAGTCACCGACCCGGACACGTGTTATAAGCCGACCGGGACTCTGTAGGCCACCAGGCGTCAACCCATGTATATAAGGGGACGACCCGGCGACGGCTTAGGACAAGAAACAATTGATCGATAACCAAGCCGACGAATTAGCCCCTTGGTGATCGAAACCCCAGCAATTCCAACACAACTAGACGTAGGCTTTTACTTTCATCGTGAGGGGCCGAACTAGTATAAACCTCTAGTGTCCTTTGTCCCGATTAACCCCTTTAAGCTTCCTAGTTGCGATGGCCCTACGACTAAGTCCTTTTGCTAGGACATCTGCCGTGACAATTCCACGACAATTACGTTGTGGTGTTCCAGGTGGCGTGAGTTGCAAAACTATTCTACATTGTTTCAAATGAAGACCAAACTCGTAACTCAAATATTCTCCTCCACGGTCAAATCGCAGAAACTTTCTTTTCTTGTTACGATGATTTTCCACTTCACTCTGAAATTCTTTGAACTTTTCAAATGTTTCAGACTTATGTTTCATCAAGTAGGTATACCCATATCTGCTCAAATCATCTGTGAAGGTCAGGAAATAACGATACCCGTCGCGAGCCTCAACACTCATAGGACCGCATACATCAGTATGTATTATTTCCAATAAGTCAGTTGCTTGCTCCATTGTTCCGGAGAACGGAGTCTTAGTCATCTTGCCCATGAGGCATGGATCGCAAGCATCAAGTGATTTCAAAAACCGATCAGCATGGAGTTTCTTCACGCGATTTACACCATTATGACCTAAACGGCAGTGCCACAAATAAGTTGCACTATCATTATTAACATTGCATCTTTTGGCTTCAATATTATGAATATGTGTATCACTACGATCGAGATTCAATAAACCATTTATATTGAGTGTATGACCATAGAAGGTTTTATTCATGTAAATAGAACAACAATTATTCTTTGACTTAAATGAATAACCGTATTGCAATAAACATGATACAATCATATTCATGCTTAACGTAAACACCAAATAACATTTATTTTAGGTTCAACACTAATCCGAAAAGTATAGGGAGTGTGCGATGATGATCATATCAATTTTGGAACCACTTCCAACACACATCGCCACTTCACCCTTAACTAGTCTCTGTTCATTCTGCAACTCCTGTTTCGAGTTACTAATCTTAGCAACTGAACTAGTATCAAATACTGAGGGGTTGCTATAAACACTAGTAAAGTACACATCAATAACATGTATATCAAATATACCTTTGTTCACTTTGCCATCCTTCTTATCCGCCAAATACTTGGGGCAGTTCTGCTTCCAGTGACCAGTCCCTTTGCAGTAGAAGCACTTAGTCTCAGGCTTAGGTCTAGACTTGGGCTTCTTCACTTAAGCAGCAACTTGCTTGCCATTCTTCTTGAAGTTCCCCTTCTTCCCTTTGCCCTTTTCTTGAAACTAGTGGTCTTGTCAACCATCAACACTTGATGCTTTTCTTGATTTCTACCTTCATCGATTTTCGTATCACGAAGAGCTTGGGAATCGTTTCTGTTATCCCTTGCATATTATAGTTCATCATGAAGTTCTAGTAACTTGGTGATAGTGACTAGAGAATTCTGTCAATCACTATCTTATCTGGAAGATTAACTCCCACTTGATTCAAGTGATTGTAGTACTCAGACATTCTGAGCACATGCTCACTAGCTGAGCTACTCTCCTCCATTTTGTAGGCAAATTACTTGTCAAAGGTCTCATACCTTTCGACATGGGCATGAGTCTGAAATACTAATTTTAACTCTTGGAACATCTTATATGCTCTGTGGCGTTCAAAACATTTTTGAAGTCCGGGTTCTAAGCCGTAAAGCATGGTGCACTAAACTATCAAGTAGTCATCATACCGAGCTTTGCCAAACGTTCATAACGTCTGGATATGCTCCTGTAATAGGTCCGTCACCTAGCGGTGCATCAAGGACATAATTCTTCTGTGCAGCAATGAGGATAATCCTCAGATCATGGATCCAATCCGCATCATTGCTACTAACATCTTTAAATATATTTTTCTCTAGGAACATATCAAAAATAAGCGGGGAAGCTATGTGCGAGCTATTGATCTACAACATAGATATGCAAATACTATCAGGACTAAGTTCATGATAAATTTAAGTTCAATTAATCATATTACTTAAGAACTCACACTTAGATAGACATCCCTCTAGTCATCTAAATGATCACGTGATCCAAATCAACTAAACCATGTCCTATCATCACGTGAGATGGAGTAGTTTTCAATGGTGAACATCACTATGTTGATCATATCTACTCTATGATTCACGCTCGACCTTTCGGTCTCAGTGTTCCGAGCCCATATCTGCATATGCTAGGCTCGTCAAGTTTAACCCGAGTATTCTGCGTGTGCAAAAACTGGCTTGCACCTATTGTATAAGAACATTGAGCTTATCACACCCGATCATCACGTGGTGTCTCGGCACGATGATCTTTTGCAACGGTGCATACTCAGGGAGAACACTTGTACCTTGAAATTTTTAGTGAGAGATCATCTTATAATGCTACCGTCAATCAAAGCAGAATAAGATACATAAAGGATAAACATCACATGCAATCAATATAGGTGATATGATATGGCCATCATCATCTTGTGCCTTTGATCTCCATCTCCAAAGCACCGTCATGATCACCATCGTCACCGGCGCGACACCTTGATCTCCATCGTAGCATCGTTGTCGTCTTGCCAACTATTGCTTCTACGACTATCGCTACCGCTTAGTGATAAAGTAAAGCAATTACATGGCGATTGCATTTCATACAATAAAGCGACAACCATATGGCTCCTGCCAGTTGCCGATAACTCCGTTACAAAACATGATCATCTCATACAATAAAATATAGCATCATGCCTTGACCATATCACATCACAACATGCCCTACAAAAACAAGTTAGACGTCCTCTACTTTCTTGTTGCAAGTTTTACGTGGCTGCTACGGGCTGAGCAAGAACCATTCTTACCTACGCATCAAAACCACAACGATAGTTCGTCAAGTTAGTGTTGTTTTAACCTTCAACAAGGACCGGGAGTAGTCACACTCGGTTCAACTAAAGTTGTAGAAACTGACACCCGCCAGCCACATGTGTGCAAAGCACGTCGGTAGAACCAGTCTCGCGTAAGCATACGCGTAATGTCGGTCCGGGCCGCTTCATCCAACAATACCGCCAAACCAAAGTTTGACATGCTGGTAAGCAGTATGACTTGTATCGCCCACAACTCACTTGTGTTCTACTCGTGCATATAACATCTACGCATAAACCTGGCTCTGATACCACTATTGGGGAACATAGTAATTTCAAAAAAAATCCTACACACACGCAAGATCATGGTGATGCATAGCAACGAGAGGGGAGAGTATGTCTACGTACCCTCGTAGACCGAAAGCGGAAGCGTTTATCAATGCGGTTGATGTAGTCGTGGACCTTCACGATTCGTCTCGATCAAGTACCGAATGTACGGCACCTCCGCGTTCAGCACACGTTCAGCTCGATGAAGTCCTCGCCTTCTTGATCCAACAAGAGGGGCGAAGTAGTAGATGAGTTACGGCAGCACGACGGCGTGGTGACGGTGTTGGTGAAGAACAATCTCCACAGGGCTTCACCTAAGCACTACGAAAACTATTACGGAGGACAAACTAGAGGGGACGGGGTTGCCAGCACAGGGCTTGGTATTTCTTGATGTGTCTTGGGTGCTAGCCCTACCCCTCTATTTATATGTTGAGCCTTGGGGTCGAAACTTGGAGTAAAAGCCTCCACAAAGTTGGTTTCACCCGAAAGGCAAGAGTCCTTCTCGGACTCCAGGGCCAGACGCCAGGGTTCCCGATGTCTGGACCCAGACGCCAGGGACCCTGGCGTCTGGCCCCTGGACACCGCAAAACTTCCTTTTGCGCTTACTAAAAACCTTGTGGGCTTTCCCCTTTGGCCCAAATAAAGTGTTCTCGTACCCAAACATTTCGGGAAACATCTGAAACCCCTTCCGGTGAATTCCGGAACCCTTTCAGAGACCAAACACTATTATCCCATATATCAAACTTTATCTCCGGACCATTCCGGAGTTCCTCTTCATGTCTGTGATCTTATCCGGAACTCCAAACAACATTCGGTTACCAACATACATAACTCATAAATACTATATCGTCAACGAACATTAAGCGAGCGGACCCTACGGATTCAAGAACTATGTAGACATGACCGAGACACTTGTCTGGTCAATAACCAATAGCGGAACCTGGATGCCCATATTGGTTCCTACATATTCTACGAAGATCTTTATCGGTTGAACGGCATAACAACATACGTTGTTCCCTTTGTCATCGATATGTTACTTGCCCGAGATTCGATCATCGGTATCTCAATACCTAGTTCAATCTCGTTACCGGCAAGTCTATTTACTCGTTTCGTAATGCATCATCTCGCAACTAACTCATTAGTTACATTTGCTTGCAAGGCTTATAGTGATGCGCATTACCGAGAGGGCCCAGAGATACCTCTCCGACAATCAGAGTGACAAATCCTAATCTCGATCTATGCCAACTCAACAAGTACCATCGGAGACACCTGTAGAGCACCTTTATAATCACCCAGTTACATTGTGATGTTTGGTAGCACACAAAGTGTTCCTCCGGTAATCGGGAGTTGCATAATCTCATAGTCATAAGAACATGTATAAGTTATGAAGAAAGCAATAGCAACAAACTAAACGATCATCGTGCTATGCTAACGGAAGGGTCAAGTCAATCACATCATTCTCGAATTATGTAATCTCGTTCATTAAATGACAACTCTTGTCCATGGCTAGGAAACTTACCCATCTTTGATTAACGAGCTAGTCAAGTAGAGGCATACTAGTGACACTCTGTTTGTCTATGTATTCACACATGTACTAAGTTTTCGGTTACAATTCTAGCATGAATAATAAACATTTATCATGATATAAGGAAATAAATAATAACTTTATTATTGCCTCTAGGGCCTATTTCCTTCACATCCAACATGTTGAGCTTGCCTTTCCCTCTCTTGCTAGCCAATTTCTTTGCACCAAGTAGAGATACTACTTGTGCTTCCAAATATCCTTAAACCCAGTTTTGCCATGAGAGTCCACCATATCTACCTATGGATTGAGTAAGATCCTTCAAGTAAGTTGTCATCATTGCAAGCAATAAAAATTTGCGCTCCAAATATGTATGATTTATTAGTGCGGAGAAAATAAGCTTTATACGATCTTGTGATGTGGAAGAAATAAAAGCGACGGACTGCATAATAAAGGTCCATATCACAAGTGGCAATATAAAGTGACGTTCTTTCGCATTAAGATTTTTTGCATCCAACCATAAAAGCACATGACAACATCTGCTTCCCTCTGCGAAGGTCCTATATTTTATTCTTGTCTTATACTTCATGCAAGAGTCACGGTGATCTTCACCTTTCCTTTTTACATTTTATCCTTTCGCAAGCACAATGTGTTGGAAAGATCTAGGTATATATAGCTAATTGGATGTGAGTTTTCATGAACTATTATTGTTTACATTACCCTTGAGGTAAAAAGTTGGGAGGCAAAACTACAAGCCCCTATCTTTCTATGTGTCCAATTAAAACTTCATAACCATAAATATCGCATGAGTGTTAGCAATTGTGAAAGACTAAATGATGGTTGAGTATGTGGACTTGCTGAGAAGCTCCTATATTGACTCTTTCCTATGCTATGAGAAATTGAAATTGCTTCAATGACTGAGATTATAGTTTGTTAGTTTTCAATGAATTTTTTGATTCATACTTGAGTATGTGAATGAATTGTTACTTTAGCATAAGAGATCATATGACAATATATATATAAGTTGCTGCTCTAAGAATGATCATGATGCCCTCATGTCCGTATTTTATTTTATCGACACCTCTATCTCTAAACATGTGGACATATTTTTCGATTTCGGCTTTCGCTTGAGGACAAGGGAGGTCTAAGCTTGGGCAGTTGATACGTCCATTTTGCATCATGCTTTTATATCGATATTTATTGCATTATGGGTTGTTCTTACATATTATGTCACAATACTTATGCCTTTTCTCTCTTATTTTACAAGGTTTACATGAAGAGGGGGAATGCCAGCAGCTAGAATTCTGGGACGGAAAAGGAGCAAATATTATAGACCTATTTTGCACATCTCCAAAAGTCCTGAAACTCCACGGGAATTATTTTCAGAATATATAAAAAATATTGGGCGAAAGAAGTACCAGAGGGGGGCCACCCACCATCCACGAGGATGGGGGCCGCGCCATGATACGTCTCCAACGTATCTATAATTTTTGATTGCTCCATGCTATATTATCTACTGTTTTGGACATTATTGGGCTTTATTATCCACTTTTATATTATTTTTGGGACTAACCTATTAACCGGAGGCCCAGCCCAGAATTGCTGTTTTTTGCCTGTTTTAGGGTTTCGAAGAAAAGGAATATCAAACGGAGTCCAAACGGAATGAAACCTTCGGGAACGTGATTTTCTCAACGAACAAGACCCAGGAGACTTGGACTCTACGTCAAGACACAAAAGAGGAGGCCACGAGGTAGGGGGCGCGCCTACCCCCCCCCCCAGGCGCGCCCTCCACCCTCGTGGGCCCCCTATTGCTCCACCGACGTACTCCTTCCTCCTATATATACCTACGTACCCCAAACGGTCAGATACGGAGCCAAAACCCTAATTCCACCGCCACAACTTTCTGTATCCACGAGATCCCATCTTGGGGCCTGTTCCGGAGCTCCACCGGAGGGGGCATCGATCACGGAGGGCTTCTACATCAACACCATAGCCCCTTCGATGAAGTGTGCATAGTTCACCTCAGACCTACGGGTCCATAGTTAGTAGCTAGATGGCTTCTTCTCCCTTTTTGGATCTCAATACAATGTTCTCCCCCTCTGCTATGGAGATCTATTCAATGTAATCTTATTTTTGCGGTGTGTTTGTTGAGACCGATGAATTGTGGGTTTATGATCAAGTCTATCTATGAACAATATTTGAATCTTCTCTGAATTCTTTTATGTATGATTGGTTATCTTTGCAAGTCTCTTCGAATTATCAGATTGGTTTGGCCTACTAGATTGATCTTTCTTGCAATGGGAGAAGTGCTTAGCTTTGGGTTCAATCTTGCGGTGTCCTTTCCCAGTGACAGTAGGGGCAGCAAGGCATGTATTGTATTGTTGCCATCGAGGATAACAAGATGAGGTTTTCATCATATTGCATGAGTTTATCCCTCTACATCATGTCATCTTGCTTAAGGCGTTACTCTGTTTTCATTAACTTAATACTCTAGATGCATGCTGGATAGCGGTCGATGAGTGGAGTAATAGTAGTAGATGCAGGCAGGAGTCGGTCTACTTGTCTCGGACATGATGCTTATATACATGATCATACCTAGATAGTCTCATAACTATGCTCAATTCTGTCAATTGCTCAACAGTAATTTGTTCACCCACTGTAGAATACTTATGCTCTCGAGAGAAGCCACTAGTGAAACCTATGGCCCCCGGGTCTATCTTCGTCATATTAATCTCCCAATACTTAGTTATTTCCTTTGCTTTTTTACTTTGCTTTTATTTTACTTTGCATCTTTATCACAAAAATACCAAAAATATTATCTTATCATATCTATCAGATCTCACTCTCGTAAGTGACCGTGTAGGGATTGACAACCCCTTATCGCATTGGTTGCGAGGATTTATTTGTTTTGTGCAGGTGCGAGGGACTCGTGCGTAGACTCCTACTGGATTGATACCTTGGTTCTCAAAAACTGAGGGAAATACTTACGCTACTTTGCTGCATCAGCCCTTCCTCTTCGGGGAAAACCAACGCAGTGCTCAAGAGGTAGCAAGAAGGATTTCTTGCGCCGTTGCCGGGGTGGTCTACGCACAAGTTAATATACCAAGTACCCATCACATACCCTTATCTCCCGCATTACATTATTTGCCATTTGCCTCTCATTTTCCTCTCCCCCACTGCACCACCCTTGCCGTTTTATTCCCCCTCTCTCTCTATCCTCCTCTCTTTCTCTATTGCCTCTTTTTGCCCGCTTGCTTTTTGTTTGCTTGTGTGTTAGTTTGCTTGCTTGTCACGATGGCTCAAGATAACACTAAATTGTGTGACTTCACAATACCAACAACAATGATTTTATTAGCACTCCGATTGCTCCTCTTACCGATGCTGAATCTTGTGAAATTAATACTGCTTTGCTGAATCTTGTCATGAAAGATCCGTTTTCCGGCCTTCCTAGTGAAGATGCCGCTACCCATCTAAATAGCTTCGTTGATTTGTGTGATATGCAAAAGAAGAAAGATGTGGATAATGATATTGTTAAATTGAAGCTATTTCCTTTTTCGCTTAGAGATCGTGCTAAAGCTTGGTTTTCGTCTTTGCCTAAAAATAGTATTGATTCATGGAACAACAACTGCAAAGATGCTTTTATCTCTAAGTATTTTCCTCCCGCTAAGATCATCTCTCTTAGAAACGATATTATGAATTTTAAGCAACTTGATCACGAACATGTTGCACAAGCTTGGGAGAGAATGAAACTAATGATACGTAATTGCCCTACTCATGGTTTAAATTTGTGGATGATTATACAAAAAATTTATGCCGGATTGAATTTTGCTTCTAGAAATCTTTTAGATTCGGCCGCGGGAGGCACTTTTATGGAAATCACTTTAGGAGAAGCTACTAAACTCCTAGATAATATTATGGTTAATTATTCTCAATGGCATACTGAAAGATCTACTAATTAAAAGGTGCATGCGATAGAAGAAATTAATGTTTTGAGTGGAAAGATGGATGAACTTATGAAATTATTTGCTAGTAAGAGTGTTTCTTCTGATCCTAATGATATGCCCTTGTCTACTTTGATTGAGAATAATAATGAATATATGGATGTGAATTTTGTTGGTAGGAACAATTTTGGTAACAACGCATATAGAGGAAATTTCAATCCTAGGCATAATCCTAGTAATCCCTCTAATAATTATGGTAATTCCTACAACAATTCTTATGGAAATTACAATAAGATGCCCTATGATTTGAATCTAATATTAAAGAATTTATTACTTCGCAAAAGAATTTTAATGCTTTGATTGAAGAAAAATTGCTTAAGATTGATGAGTTGGCAAGGAACGTTGATAGAATTTCTCTTGATGTTGATTCTTTGAAACTTAGATCTATTCCACCTAAGAATGATATCAATGAGTCTTTCAAATCCATGAGAATTTCCATTGATGAGTGCAAAGAAGAACCGCTAGGATGCGTGCTAAGAAAGATGCCTTTATAAGAGTGTGTTCTTCTAGTTCCTATGAAAATAAAGATGAAGATCTAAAAGTTATTGATGTGTCCCCTATTAAATCTTTGTTTTGCAATATGAATCTTGATAATGATGGGACTGAATATGATCCACCTTTACCTAGAAGGAGTTCCAAGAATTCAGAATTTTTTGATCTTGATGCTAAAATTGATAAAAGTGGGATTGAAGAAATTAAAACCCTAGATGTTGCTAAACCCACTATTATGGATTTCAAGGAATTTAACTATGAAAATTGATCTTTGATTGAATGTATTTCCTTGTTGCAATCCGTGCTAAATTCTCCTCACGCTTATAGTCAAAATAAAGTGTTTACTAAACATATCGTTAATGCCTTGATGCAATCTTATGAAGAAAAACTTGAATTGGAAGTTTCTATCCCTAGAAAACTTTATGATGAGTGGGAACCAACTATTGAAATTAAAATTAAATATCATGAATGCTATGCTTTATGTGATTTTGGTGCTAGTGTTTCCACGATTCCAAAGACTTTGTGTGATTTGTTAGGTTTCCGTGATTTTGATGATTGCTCTCTAAACTTGCACCTTGCGGGTTCCACTATTAAGAAACCTATGGGAATAATTAATGATGTTCTTATTGTTGCAAATAGGAATTATGTGCCCATAGATTTTATTGTTCTTGACATAGATTGCAATCCTTCATGTCCTATTATTCTTGGTAGACCTTTCCTTAGAACGATTGGTGCAATTATTGATATGAAGGAAGGAAATATTAGATTCCAATTTCCATTAAGGAAAGGTATGGAACACTTTCATAGAAATAAAATTAAATTACCTTATGAATCTATTATGAGAGCCACTTATGGATTTGCCTACCAAAGATGGCAATACCTAGATCTATCCTTGCTTGTTATGCCTAGCTAGGGGCGTTAAACGATAGCGCTTGTTGGGAGGCAACCCAATTTTATTTTTATTCCTTTCTTTTTCCTCCTGTTTAGTAGTAAATAATTTATATAGCCTCTATTTTGTTTGTGTTTTTGTGTTTAATTAGTGTTTGTGCCAAGTAGAACCGTTGGGAAGACTTGGGGAAAGTCTTGTTACACTTGCTGTAAAAAACAGAAACTTTGGAGCTCACGACAAATGCTGCCATTTTTATTTGGAAAGTGCTATTAGTTAATTATTTTTGAAGATGATTAATAGATAAATTACTCACGTCCAGAAATTTATTTTAGAATTTTTGGGGTTCCAGATCTTGCGCTAGCTACAGATTACTACAGACTGTTCTGTTTTTGACAGATTCTGTTTTTCGTGTGTTGTTTGCTTATTTTGATGAATCTATGGCTAGTAAAATAGTTTATAAACCATAGAGAAGTTGGAATACAGTAGGTTTAACACAAATATAAAGAAAGAATGAGTTCATTACAGTACCTTGAAGTGGTCTTTTGTTTTATTTCGCTAATGGAGCTCACGAGATTTTCTACTTTGAGTTTTGTGTTGTGAGGTTTTCAAGTTTTGGGTAAAGATTTGATGGATTATGGAACAAGGAGTGTCAAGAGCCTAAGCTTTGGGATGCCAATGGCACCCCCAAGATAATCTAAGGACACCTAAAAGCCAAAGCTTGGGGATGCCCCGGAAGGCATCCCCTCTTTCGTCTACTTCTATCGGTAACTTTACTTCGAGCTATATTTTTATTCGCCACATGATATGTGTTTTGCTTGGAGCGTCTTGTATGATTTGAGTCTTTACCTTTTAGTTTACCACAATCATCCTTGCTGTACACACCTTTTAGAGAGCCATACATGATTATAATTTGTTAGAATACTCTATGTGCTTCGCTTATATCTTTTGAGTTATATAGTTTTGCTCTAGTACTTCACTTATATCTTTTAGAGTACGATGTTGGATTTGTTTTATAGAAACTATTGATCTCTCATGCTTCACTTAGATTATTTTGAGAGTCTTAAATAGCATGGTAATTTACTTAAAATCCTAATATGTTAGGTATTCAAGATTAGTAAATTTTTCTTATGAGTGTTTTGAATACTAAGAGAAGTTTGATGCTTGATGATTGTTTTGAGATATGGAGGTAATAATATCAAAGTCATGATAGTTGAGTAGTTGTGAAATTGAGAAATGCATGTGTTGAAGTTTGCAAGTCCCGTAGCATGGACGTATGGTAAACGTTATGTAACAAATTTGAAGCATGAGGTGTTATTTGATTGTCCTCCTTATGAGTGGCGATCGGGGACGAGCGATGGTCTTTTCCTAGCAATCTATCCCCCTAGGAGCATGCGCGTAGTGTCGAGGTTTTTGATGACTTGTAGATTTTTGCAATAAGTATGTGAGTTCTTTATAACTAATGTTGAGTCCATGGATTATACGCACTCTCACCCTTCCATCCTTGCTAGCCTCTTCGGTACCGTGCATTCCCCTTTCTCACATTGAGAGTTGGCGCAAACTTCGCCGGTGCATCCAAACCCCGTGATATGATACGCTCTTTCACACATGAACCTCCTTATATCTTCCTCAAAACAGCCACCATACCTACCTATTATGGCATTTCCATAGCCATTCCGAGATATATTGCCATGCAACTTTCCACCATTCCGTTTATCATGACACATTCATTATTGTCATATTGCTTAGCATGATCATGTAGTTGACATAGTATTTGTGGCAAAGCCACCATTCATAATTCTTTCATAAATGTCACTCTTGATCCATTGCATATCCCAGTACACCGCCGGAGGCATTCATATAGAGTCATCTTTTATTCTAGTATCGAGTTGTAATCATTGAGTTGTAAATAAATAGAAGTGTGATGATTATCATTTTCTAGAGCATTGTCCCAAGTGAGGAATTAAAAAACAAGAGAAAGGCCATATAAAAAAGGGGAGAAAGGCCAAATAAAAAAATGAGAGAAAAAGAGAGAAGGGACAATGTTACTATCCTTTGCCACACTTGTGCTTCAAAGTAGCACCGTAATCTTCATGATAGAGAGTCTCTTGTTTTGTCACTTTCATATACTAGTGGGAATTTTCCTTATAGAACTTGGCTTGTATATTCCAACAATGTGCCTCCTCAAGTGCCCTAGGTCTTCGTGAGCAAGCAAGTTGGATGCACACCTACTTAGTTTATTTTGTTGAGCTTTCATACATTTATAGCTCTAGTGCATCCGTTGCATGGCAATCCCTACTCCTTGCATTAACATCAATCGGTGGGCATCTCCATAGCCCATTGATTAGCCTCATTGATGTGAGACTTTCTCCTTTTTGTCTTCTCCACATAACCCCCCTCATTATATTCTATTCCACCCATAGTGCTATGTCCATGGCTCGCGCTCATATATTGCGTGAAAGTTTATAGGTTTGAGATTACTAAAGTATGAAACAATTTCTTGGCTTGTCATCGGGGTTGTGCATGATGAGAGCATTCTTGTGTGACGAAAATGGAGCATGACTAAACTATATAATTTTGTAGGGATGAACTTTCTTTGGCCATGTTATTTTGAGAAGACATAATTGCTTTGTTAGTATGCTTGAAGTATTATTATTTATATGTCAATATGAACTTTTGTCTTGAATCTTTCGGATCTGGATATTCATACCACAATTAAGAAGAATTACATTAAAATTATGCCAAGTAGCACTCCGCATCAAAAATTCTGTTTTTATCATTTACCTACTCGAGGACGAGCAGGAATTAAGCTTGGGGATGCTTGATACATCTCCAACGTATCTATAATTTTTGATTGCTCCATGCTATATTATCTAGTGTTTTGGACATTATTGGGCTTTATTATCCACTTTTATATTATTTTTGGGACTAACCTACTAACCGGAGGCCCAGCCCAGAATTGCTGTTTTTTTGCCTATTCTAGGGTTTCGAAGAAAAGGAATATCAAATGGAGTCCAAACGGAATGAAACCTTCGGGAACGTGATTTTCTCAACGAACAAGACCCAGGAGACTTGGACGCTACGTCAAGACACAAAAGAGGAGGCCACGAGGTAGGGGCGCGCCTACCCCCCCTAGGCGCGCCCTCCACCCTCGTGGGCCCCCTGTTGCTCCACCGACGTACTCCTTCCTCCTATATATACCTACGTACCCCCAAACGATCAGATACGGAGCCAAAACCCTAATTCTACCGCCGCAAACTTTCTGTATCCACGAGATCCCATCTTGGGGCCTGTTCCGGAGCTCCGCCGGAGGGGGCATCGATCACGGAGGGCTTCTACATCATCACCATAGCCCCTCGATGAAGTGTGAGTAGTTCACCTCAGACCTACGGGTCCATAGTTATTAGCTAGATGGCTTCTTCTCTCTTTTTGGATCTCAATACAATGTTCTCCCCCTCTCTTGTGGAGATCTATTCGATGTAATCTTCTTTTTGCGGTGTGTTTGTTGAGACCGATGAATTGTGGGTTTATGATCAAGTCTATCTATGAACAATATTTGAATCTTCTCTGAATTCTTTTATGTATGATTGGTTATCTTTGCAAGTCTCTTCAAATTATCAGTTTGGTTTGGCCTACTAGATTGATCTTTCTTGCAATGGGAGAAGTGCTTAGCTTTGGGTTCAATCTTGCGGTGTCCTTTCCCAGTGATAGTAGGGGCAGCAAGGCACGTATTGTATTGTTTCCATCTAGGATAACAAGATGGGGTTTATATCATATTGCATGAGTTTATCCCTCTACATCATGTCATCTTGCTTAAAGCGTTACTCTATTCTCTTGAACTTAATACTCTAGATGCATGTTGGATAGCGGTCGATGAGTGAAGTAATAGTAGTAGATGCAGGCAGGAGTCGGTCTACTTGTCTCGGACGTTATGCCTATATACATGATCATACCTAGATATTCTCATAACTATGCTCAATTCTGTCAATTGCTCAACAGTAATTCGTTCACCCACCGTAGAATACTTATGCTCTTGAGAGAAGCCACTAGTGAAACCTATGGCCCCCGGGTCTATCTTCATCATATTAATCTCCCAATACTTAGTTATTTCCTTTGCTTTTTCCTTTGCATCTTTATCATAAAAATACCAAAAAAAATTATCTTATCATATCTATCAGATCTCACTCTTGTAAGTGGTTGTGTAGGGATTGACAACCCCTTATCGCGTTGGTTGCGAGGATTTATTTGTTTTGTGCAGGTACGAGGGAATCGCGCGTAGCCTCCTACTGGATTGATACCTTGGTTCTCAAAAACTGAGGGAAATACTTACGCTACTTTGCTGCATCATCCCTTCCTCTTCGGGGAATACCAACGCAGTGCTCAAGAGGTAGCAATGGTCAATCACTTTGGGTTTTGTAGGTGTTTGGGTTTTGGTTTTCCTCACTTCATGATTTTCGCTCAAAGTCCTCGGAGGATGGGATGCTCTCAAATGACAAGTGTCGGTTTCTCTCGGAGCAGCCAACCAGCTAGTGGTTGTAGGGGGGCGGCTATTTATAGCCTAGGGAGCAGCCCGACATGATAAGACATAAATGCCCTTAAATGATATGACCGTTAGGTGGGAAGATATTTTGGGACAGCTAGCGCGTAGCATAACAACGGTCGGAAATTTGACTATCAAATTCCTCAGGGCTATCATGTTCCTCACTTGTAGGCAATCTGCACTGGCGAATTCCTAACTCCTCAGTCAAAACAAATTCCTCAGAGACCAGAAGAGCTTCATCTCTGTCACTGAAGAAATTGACTGAACTGCATGAGATTTCCAATGGCTTCACTCAAAGGGATTGGTAGGTGTAGGATTTTGAGTTGAGCATCACTTGGAAACTTTTCCTTAATATTTCCTCGACCCCCTTTAACAGTACGGTGTTTCCTATGACTCAAGAAAGAGAAAAAGAAACTACAAAAACAAAAGTCTTCATGCTTCATGTTCCTCGAATGAATACCAAGTCTTCATGGTCACAGCAATTTCTTCACTTTCAAAGTCTTCAGAAAGTCTTCAGAAATCCAAAGTCTTCAGTCGAAGAACTTCATTTTTATGGGTCGACTTTCTCTGTAAATATCAAACTCCTCATAGACTTATAGACTTGTGTACACTCACAAACGCATCAGTCCCTTAACCTATAAGTCTTCAATACACCAAAATCACTAAGGGGCACTAGATGCACTTACACTTTTGCCCCCTTGAGTTGCTACACAAGATATACCTTGTTGTGTCAATGATTCCTTCATTTATAGGAACGAGCACACAGACACACACAAAAGTGTCCAGATTGCCACAAAACCACATACAGACGGAGAAATAAATCTCCTCAGAAGGTTGTTTGATATTTTTCGCTCAATTCCTGTCCCCGGTGTTTATACGCAAACAAGAATGACATAAACATCATGTCTTGGCACTAGTGGAGGGAGAAGGTGAGTACAGATGATGGAGTGATTAGACACCCCGCAGATGGTACATAATTGAAAGCACTCGACTAGGCTGACCCTGCTTTCATAGGAGAATCAAGGAACAATAGACATGGTGTGAGTGCGGATGGAATGAATCCCTTTAGCAACTAGAGCAGCACACACAACACTTGGCCCATGTTTGTATAGTTCTATGACCTTCTACCTTGGGTGTGCATGAAGTGGAACTATATGCACATGATCATGCTGATTCAAGGGCTGAAACAAATCATTGAATGACATTCAGTTGTATGTCCAGCTAGGGAAGGAGGAGTTGGACACATTATGGGCTACTGAAGGGGTTGAGACATGGGACGCCAAGAAAGAATTTCCCTCCTATGAGAGGTGCATTGATAATGACAATCCACAACTATTTGGTTACAGATATATCTCCAACCAGGTGTGCCACTGACAGTGTGGATGTGTTAAGTGTATGGATGATACATCTTTTCTCCAACTAAGTAAAATACCTTCCTAAAATGAAACCGAATTCATGGGGCATCCTTCGCAAGGTGACGAGCGGAGAAGTCATGGGAATTTATTCGATAATACGATAGAGGGCTGACCGAGGCCACATAAGAGGGGCAGAACTGAGATCTTTTGACTGTTGAACGACTGGAACGAGTGCCCTCAGCTAGGCAAGAGTAGAAGGTCCCTATGTCAATGTTAAAAGTATAGAAAAGGAGGTGCGGTTTTTGGGACTTGCCGTATTGGAGTTACCTCTTTGCGCCCCATTGTATGGGTGTCACTGTAACGCCCCATATGCGGTACTATTCCAAACATAGATTGATGGTGTCCCGGACTAGGGGTCACTCACCGTGTTATCTCCCGGCCAGGTAGCCCGGACCGAGGACCCCATGGCGGTTCACTGAGGGGCCATCTCCAGAAGGCCCATGGCACGTAGAAGTAATGTTTATGAAGACTTGGCTGCAACGTATCATTGCACATGTCTATTATGGGGAGTGATCCTACATAGGGTCTTGTGCCTCCACTTGACATGCTTCCCCACGTTGTTGATAGAGCCTTATCAAGAACTATTATCTCAGGATTTGCTTTTGTTTCCACTACTATGAACTCTGTGTGATTGTAAGACTATTTATCTGGCTAGCCTCTAGTTATAGACATTGTAAGACTTATTTATATTCTGCATCTTGGGATTAATGAAATGCTGCATTTGTGTTCGGTATTCCATCCATATTGTGTATGCTGGCGATTCGATCCATGGGCTAGCATAGAACACATGTAGACCATAACATGAAAAAGTTGGTCGCTACAACTTAGAACTATGCATTAGCATATGTTGTATAGATCACGCTAGTAATAAAAATTTCGAAACCCCTAAGAACGCCTTTACTACTCAAGCCCCGCCTCAACTAGCTTAGTACCTTTTATTTTTTTTTGTTTTTTTACTTTGTGATTCTTAGTTTAGTTAAACCCATTTTATTTCTTGTTTTTCCTAGCAACTGATAAGAGTAAACTATTTTCAAACTACACTTACATTTTTTTTAAAGATGGGATGACCCTTAGCCTCTGCATTGAGTGATACACACAACCATACATTATTGACTAGTTAACGATGACAAGCAAAGCCTAACACTGATGCCGAACAAATGGCTTACTGAAAATAAAAACAAAAACCCGAGGCCATCAAACTTGGATTTTCCTTGCGACTGGATCTCCACAAGCTTACCACATTCTATAACACATGACCGAATTAAATGAAAAATAAGCTACTCCTAAACAAAGCTTTACATACATAGAGGCAAATGCTCAAAAACACTTACATATGCTCACATATATCACCCTATGAGCGCAAGCACATGCATCCCTATGAGCGCCTTCGAGAGACCGAACCGGCGGATCTTAAAATTGTGAAGTCACCACAGACGTCTTGCTATCGACATGAACGTCACCTCCCATTGAAAGAATAGTCCTCCTTTATGAGACAACAAATTTCAAACTTGTGGTTTGATCCCTAGTGGACTTGGGCACCACTGCCCTTTTAACCATCCAATCACAGATTGGTTACCATTCATCCCCTATTTATTCGTTAATGTGTTACACATATTTGTTGTATTCATAGGTTAGATGTTTCTGTTCTATGCTTAGTACGTGCTCAAACAATATGAGTTAATATTGATATTTCTATGGTCATAATTTATACATGAATTAAGAGCAACTCCAACAGGGCGACCTAAACGGACGCGCGCTTTGTCCGCTTTTCGTCCGTTTGGGTCAGCCAGGCGTACGTCTGTGTCCGCATACTCAAATGGGTCGGCTTGACCACCCAAGAAAAGCGGACCCAAATCTGCTGGCGCAGGAAAAAAATAGCTCACAGAAATAAACATAATTAAACATTAAATGGCCGGTCAACCGCCAACCAAAATCCACTTAAACCTAATTAAACATTAATTAAAACATAAAAAGTCTGCGCCCGCACGCTGCCCTAGACGTAGTAGGCCTTGCCCTTGCCCTTGACTTCGCTATCGCCATCGCCGCTGATGAGGTCGATGAAGACAAGAGCAGGGCCAGCCCACCCGAACGCCGCTTGGTACGCTGCCAGGGCAAATTCCTCCGGCGTCTGCTGGGGCGGCGGCATTGCAGCTCGCCGGGCGCGCTCCTCCTCCTCCTCAAGCCGCAGCGCCTCCACGTCACATTGCAACAGCTGCTCATAGCGCATCTGTCGCTCGCCGTCGGCCTCCTCCTGGGAGAGCCAGTGCGCTTTCTAGCGCTCAAGGTGGGCCGCCTTGAAGGAAATATGCCCAAGAGGCAATAATAAAGTTGTTATTTATATTTCCTTATATCATGATAAATTTTTATCATTCATGCTAGAATTGTATTAATCGAAAACTTAGTACACGTGTGAATACATAGACAAACATAGTGTCACTAGTCTGCCTCTACTTGACTAGCTCGTTGAATCAATGATGGTTATGTTTCCTAACCATAGACATGAGTTGTCATTTGATTAACGGGATCACATCATTAGAGAATGATGTGATTGACTTGACCCATCCGTTAGCTTAGCACGATGATCGTTTTGTTTGTTGCTTTTGCTTTCTCCATAACTATACATGTTCCTATGACTATGAGATCATGCAACTCACGAATAACGGAGGAACACTTTGTGTGCTACCAAACGTCACAACGTAACTGGGTGATTATAAAGGTGCTCCACAGGTGTCTCCGATGGTGTTTGTTGAGTTGGCATGGATCGAGATTAGGATTTGTCACTCTGATTGTCGAAGAGGTATCTCTGGGCCCTCTCGGTAATGCACATCACTATAAGCCTTGCAAGCAATGTGACTAATGAGTTAGTTACAGGGTGTTGCATTACAAGATGAGTAAAGAGACTTGCCGATGACAAGATTGAACTAGGTATTGAGATACCGATGATTGAATCTCGGGCAAGTAACATACCGATGACAAAGGGAACAACATATGCCGTTATGCGGTTTGACGGATAAAGATCTTCGTAGAATATGTAGGAACCAATATGAGCATCCAGGTTCTGCTATTGGTTATTGACCGGAAACGTGTCTCGGTCATGACTACATAGTTCTCGAACTCGTAGGGTCCGCATGCTTAAAGTTCTGTGACGATCGGTTTTTTGAGTTTATATGTTTTGATGTACCGAAGGTAGTTCGGAGTCCCGGATGTGATCACGGACATGACGAGGAGTCTCGAAATGGTCGAGACATAAAGATTTATATATTGGAAGCCTATATTTGGATATCGAAAGTGTTCCGGGTGAAATCGGGATTTTACCGGAGTACCGGGGGGTTACCGGAACCCCCCCCCCGGGGGTTTAATGGGCCAAGATGGGCCTTAGTGGAAGAGAGGAGGGGCTGCCAGGGACTGGTTCTACCGACGTGCTTCGCACACAGGTGGCTAGTGGGTGTCTGTTTCTCCAGCTTTAGTTGAATCGGTTTCAATGAACAGGGTTCTTTCTAAAGATCAAAAAGCAATCACTATACCGCGTTGTGGTTTTTGATGCGTAGGTAAGAACAGTTCTTGCTCAGCCCGTAGCAGCCACGTAAAACTTGCAACAACCAAATAGAGGACGTCTAACTTGTTTTTGCAGGGCATGTTGTGATGTGATATGGTCAAGACATGATGCTAAATTTTATTGTATGAGATGATCATGTTTTGTAACACAGTTATCGGCAACTGACATGAGCCATATGGTTGTCGCTTTAGTGTATGAAATTCAATCGCCATGTAATTGCTTTACTTTATCACTAAGCAGTAGTGATAGTCGTGGAGGCAATAGTTGGCGTGACGACAACGATGCTTTGATGGAGATCAAGGTGTCAAGCCGGTGACAATGGTGATCATGACGGTGCTTTGGAGATGGAGATCACAGGCACAAGATGATGATGGCCATATCATATCACTTATATTGATTGCATGTGATGTTTATCCTTTATGCATCTTATTTTGCTTAGTTCGGCGGTAGCATTATAAGATGATCTCTCACTAAATTTCAAGGTATAAGTGTTCTCCCTGAGTATGCACCATTGCTATAGTTCGTCGTGCCGAGACACCACGTGATGATCGAGTGTGATAAGCTCTACGTTCACATACAACGGGTGCAATCCAGTTTTGCACATGCGGAATACTCGGGTTAAACTTGACAAGCCTAGCATATGCAGATATGGCCTCGGAACACTGGGGACCGAAAGGTCGAGCATGAATCATATAGTAGATATGATCAACATAGTGATGTTCACCATTGAAAACTACTCCATCTCACGTGATGATCGGACATGATTTAGTTGATATGGATCATGTGATCATTTAGATGATTAGAGAGATGTCTATCTAAGTGGGAGTTCTTAAGTAATTTGATTAATTGAACTTTAATTTATCATGAACTTAGTACCTGATAGTATTTTGCATGTCTGTGTTGTTATAGATAGATGGCCCGTGCTATTGTTCCGTTGATTTTTAATGCGTTCCTAGAGAAAGCTAAGTTGAAAGATGATGGTAGCAATTACACAGACTGGGTCCGTAACTTGAGGATTACCCTCATTGCTGCACAGAAGAATTACGTCCTGGAAGCACCGCTGAAAGGATCGATATGGTTGACTAGAGGGGGGGGGTGAATAGGCAACTAACAATATTAACTTTTATTTACCAAATTAAACTTTGCATCAAAGTAGGTTGTCTAGATGTGCAACTAGGTGAGCAACCTATATGATGGAATGACAACAAACAAACAAGCAAGCAAGAAAGTAACACTAAAGAGCTTGCACAAGTAAAGGTAAGAAATAACCAAGAGTGGATCCGGTGAAGACGAGGATGTGTTACCGAACTTCCTTCCTTTTAAGGGGAAGTACGTCTCCGCTAGAGCGGTGTGTGATACGTCTCCAACGTATCTATAATTTTTGATTCCTCCATGCTATATTATCTACTGTTTTAGGCAATATTGGGCTTTATTTTCCACTTTTATATTATTTTTTGGGACTAACCTATTAACCGGAGGCCCAGCCCAGATTTGCTGTTTTATGCCTATTTCAGTGTTTTGAGAAAAAGGAATATCGAACGGAGTCGAAACGGAACGAAATCAACTGGAGAAGTTATTTTTGGAAGGAAAGCAACCCAGGGAACTTGGAGTGCACGTCGGGGGAGACACGGGCTGCCCACAAGGGTGGGGGGCGCGCCCACCCCCCTAGGGCGCGCCCCCTGCCTCGTGAGGCCCCCGTGGCTCCTCCGACGTACTTCCTGCACCCATATATATCGTCGTACCCTAAAACATCTAGAACGGATATTAGATCGGGAGTTCCGCCGCCAAAAGCCTCCGTAGCCACCAAAAGCCAATCTAGACCCGTTCCGGCACCCTACCGGAGGGGGCAATCCCTCTCCGGTGGCCATCTTCATCATCCCGGTGCTCTCCATGACGAGGAGGGAGTAGTTCTCCCTCGGGGCTGAGGGTATGTACCAGTAGCTATGTGTTTGATCTCTCTCTCTCTCTCTCATTTTCTTTATTTGGCACGATCTTGATGTATCGCGAGCTTTGCTATTATAGTTGGATCCTATGATGTTTCTTCCCCCCTCTACTCTCTTGTAATGAATTGAGTTTCCCCTTTGGAGTTATCTTATCGGATTGAGTCGTTAAAGATTTGAGAACACTTGATGTATGTCTTGTCGTGTGTATCTATGGTGGCAATGGGATACCACGTGATTCACTTGATGTATGTTTTGGTGACCAACTTGCGGGTTCCGCCCATGAACCTATGCATAGGGGTTGGCACACGTTTTCGTCGTGATTCTCCGGTAGAACTTTGGGGCACTCTTTGAGGTCCTTTGTGTTGGCTGAATAGATGAATCTGAGATTGTGTGATGCATATCGTATAATCATGCCCACAGATACTTGAGGTGACATTGGATTATCTAGGTGACATTAGGGTTTTGGTTGATTTGTATCTTAAGGTGTTATTCTAGTATGAACTCTAGGGCTGTTTGTGACACTTATAGGACTAGCCCAACGGATTGATTGGAAAGAATAACTTTGAGGTGGTTTCGCACCCTACCATAATCTCTTCATTCGTTCTCCACTATTAGTGACTTTGGAGTGACTCTTTGTTGCATGTTGAGGGATAGTTATGTGATCCAATTATGATGTTATTGTTGAGAGGACTTACACTAGTGAAAGTATGAACCCTAGGCCTTGTTTTCTATCATTGCAATACCATTTACGCTCACCTTTATCACTTGCTACCTTGCTGTTTTTATTATTTCAGATTACAAATACCTTTATCTACTATCCATATTGCACTTGTATCACCATCTCTTCGCCGAACTAGTGCACCTATACAATTTACCATTGTATTGGGTGTGTTGGGGACACAAGAGACTCTTTGTTATTTGGTTGCAGGGTTGCTTGAGAGAGACCATCTTCATCCTACGCCTCCTACGGAATGATAAACCTTAGGTCATCCACTTGAGGGAAATTTGCTACTGTCCTACAAACCTCTGCACTTGGAGGCCCAACAACGTCTACAAGAAGAAGGTTGTGTAGTAGACATCAGTGTGGAGGCACAATGCTCCCCAAGAAGCCACTAGGGCCACCGTATTCTCCTCACGCCCTCACACAATGTGAGATGCCGTGATTCCACTACTGGTGCCCTTGAAGGCGGCGACCAGACCTTTACAAACAAGGTTGGGGCAATCTCCACAACTTAATCGGAGGCTCCCAACAATACCACGAAGCTTCACCATAATGGACTATGGCTCCGTGGTGACCTCGACCGTCTAGGGTGCTCAAACACCCAAGAGTAACAAGATCCGCTAGGGATTGGTGGGGGAATCGAAAATCTCTTGGTGGAAGTGTAGATCGGGGCTTTCTCAACCACTCCCGAGCAAATCAACAAGTTTGATTGGCTAGAGAGATAGATCGGGCGAAAATGGAGCTTGGAGCATTAATGGAGCTTGAGAGGGAAGAGGTAGGTCAACGGGGAAGAAGGGGACCCCCTTTTATAGTGGGAGCAACAATCCAACCGTTGCCCCACTAAACAGCCCCGCAGAGGGCGGTAGTACCGCTTGGGGGGCGGGCGGTACTACCACTGAGCCAGCGGTACTGCCGCTCCAACTAGCGGTACTACCACGCAGAGGAGAGAAGCAAGGACCTGGACCCAGAGCGGTACTACCACGGTGGTAAGGGTGGTACTACCGCTGCGAAGCGGTACTACCGCCTCTACTGCCGCAACTAGTGCCGCAAAACCCAACACAAGAAAAAGAGCCCTTGAGTCGAGGCGGTAGGAGCCAAACAGGCCAGCGGTAGTACAGCTGCGGAGTCACCGGCGGTACTATCGCTGCGGAGCGGTACTGCCGCTTGTGACCCCTCAGCGGTACTACCACTGGGTAGCACGGTACTACCACTGGGACCCAGACAAGAGAGAAAAGATCTCTCCATCGAAGCGGAAGTCGAGGCGGTAGGGCCAGGCAGGCCAGCGGTAGTACAGCTGCGGAGTCATCGGCGGTACTACCGCTGCGGAGCGGTACTGCCGCTTGTGACCCCTCAGCGGTACTGCCGCTGGGTAGCACGGTACTACAGCTGGGACCCAGACAAGACACACAAGAGAGAAAAGATCTCTCCATCGAAGCGGAAGAGCTCTGAGGGTGAGAAGCGGAAGTGAACGAGTTGATTCCACCCATGCAATACCACAGCGGACCCCCTCTTGATAGAACGGTGCCCTCTACGCAACTAGACCACCGAAAGAGAAACGAAAGAGCTACACCATCTTGAATGACACTCCGAGGGGAGGAAATCGTCTCATGCCAAGGATGAATCTCTGAAATGCTCAAAGCACACGATTAGTCCGCAAACACGTTGTCATCAATCACCAAAACCACATCGAGAGAGATATGCCTCAACAATCTCCCCCTTTTTGGTGGATTGATGACAACTAGGGATTTTCACAAGGAAAAGATATAAAAGTAAGAATACTTAGAACGACAAAATATAGACGGGCTCCCCCTAAATGTGTGCACCTAGTTAGTGGAGCCTTTGGAATGCAACACACACACACATCTGGATCAACACTCCCCCTATATTTTATAGTCCAACAATTCTAAGCACATGATATAAGAGAGAAGGGTAAAACACAGGATAAGCATGCAACTCATAAGATACTACAATACTGAATAGACATAAGTAATAAGGTAGCGATAGGGAGCATATATCTCACACCATATGACTAGAACTTAGGTCTCACTGGCACCAAACCAAACCAAGCAAAGACAAACACACGAGAAAACACAAGACACAAAGACACACTCGCAACACAGCAACAACCCACATCCCTAAACTCTCTCCCCCTTTGGCATCGAGATACCAAAAGGGCAAAGAGCGATGCTACAGCTCCAGGTGATGGCAAGCTGAGGATCTCGAACATCACATCTCAGCGTGATCATCTGCATCTCCGTCGTTGGTCGGAAACTGTTCGGCGTCTGTGTCGGCGTTCTGGGAACGGGGGTCCCCAGACTTGCCTGCCTGCGGCCTGCGGCGTGGCTCAAGTGGGGGCCCAGCGCGGCCCATCTTATTCAGTGCAAGCTCAAGACCCTCGCGAGGGGCCAAGCCTCGTGGGGCGGACGACAGGAAGCTTCCTCAGAGGCAGCCTCATCAGGCAGGCTCGCGAGGAGGCGGAGAGATCAATGCAAGGGTACCTCGCGAGGATCCCATGACGCAAGCCATGACGATCAAGGCCAGGCAGGCGCCGGCCTGCGCAGGGTCCTTGTTTCTCCTTTGGTGCAAAGGGGGCAAGCACAGGCCAAGGTATCAGGCAAAGGTTGCCATTCCGGTGCAACGAGACCAAGACCAGCAGAGCGGCGGGACGGAGGTCACCGTGGAGCCCAAGACGGCGTCATCACCAGTGCTTTTGGCAGCTGAAAACCACCTTTGGTCAGGATAACTTGTAATAGATGTTCTCCTTCAAAATGGCCAATTGTTTGCGCCCTTCCCGCTCAATTATTCGGGGAGAGGCCCATGGCCTCTATAAATAGAGCTAGCCACCACAAAGTAGAGACATCTAGAGACCGAGAAGAGAGGGGGACGGGCAGACAGACATCTAGAAATCTGGTAGAACCCTAGCAGAAAGAGAGAGAGAGGCAACTGAACTCACCCTAGCAGTTCATCGCACCAGCTCAAGAACACCTCTCGCGAGGCTGTTCTTCCCTTGTACTGTTCATCATCAGCCCCCTGAGGCAATCCACCACACCACACACTGGAGTAGGGTATTACACCACAACGGTGGCCCGAACCAGTATAAACCTCGTGTGTCTTGTGTTGTTCATCATCTTAGTTTGCACGAGAGGATCGGACGTAGATCGGTAGGGGAGAGATCTCCGCGTGCACCCCAGTGTTCGAACCTCAAGGGTCTGCAGGAACCCGAAATCCGACATTTGGCGCGCCAGGTAGGGGTGTGCCAGAGTCCTCCCTCCTGACGACCCGCTCTCCCTCGACATCGCATCCCGCCCTCATGGCGGACAACGCGCCGCCCGCTCCAGCAACGGATGCCGACACTGGGGCCAGGGGGCTCCGGGCCTTAGCCCCCGCCTTGCGACAGGTGCAGTGGCCGCGCAAGTTTAGGCCCGAGATGCCACCGCGCTACGATGGCGCGACGGACCCGATGATTTTCCTGCTGGCGTACGAGGAGGCCATCCTCGGAGCCGGGGGCGACGATCGGGTGATTGCCAACTGGTTACCCATGGCCCTCACCGGCATCCCGCGTGTTGGTGTCAAAACCGGCGGATCTCAGGTAGGGGGTCCCGAACTGTGCGTCTAGGCCGGATGGTAACAGGAGGCAAGGGACACGAAGTTTTACCCAGGTTCGGGCCCTCTTGATGGAGGTAAAACCCTACGTCCTGCTTGATTAATATTGATGATATGGGTAGTACAAGAGTTGATCTACCATGAGATCGTAGAGGCTAAACCCTAGAAGCTAGCCTATGGTATGATTGTTGTATATCTCTATCGACTAGCCTGGCTCGGTCTATATAATGCACCAGAGGCCTAGGATAACAAGAGTCCTAGCCGAATACGCCGGTGGGGTGGAGTCCTTGTCTTGATCGCCAAGTCTTGTGGAATCTTCCTTGTATGCGGCAGCTGTCCGAACTGGCCCATGAGTATGCGGCCATGGGGGTCCTTGGCCCAATCCAACTGATCGGGAGACGATGTGATGAGTACCCCCTAGTCAAGGACACCGTCAGTAGCCCCCTGAACCGGTATTCAAGTTAGGGACGCTCCTCGATTCTTCTGAACTGTTCTTCATCTTCGGTTGACGGTCTTGAAAACTGGTTCAACAAATCTTCTCATTTTCGATCTTGAGGATCGCCGAAATGCATTCGGCGAGTTTACACGTCGGGTATCCGAGGAGCCCCTTTAAGTTTCTGGCCTTTATCAATGCCTTGTTATTTTTATGCCACACCTCGGGTTTGAAGTTGTTCCCGGGAGGCAGTGTCCTCTTGCGTCCGAGCTCTAACGCCGGACTGCATTCGAGGTATCTTTTGCGGCCGAGCACCAATGCCGGACCGCTTCCGAGCTCCAACGCCGGAATGTATCCGAGCTCCAACGCCGGACTATGTCCAAGCTCCAACGCCGGACTATATCCGAGCTCCAATGCCGGACTATACCCGAGCTCGAACGCCGGACAGTGTCCCAGCTCCAACGCCGGACTATATCCGAGGTGTCATATCACCTTGGTTCAAAAAAGTTGAAGGAGTTTAGCCGAGCTTAATGCCGGAAATGCCCTCTATGGAGCCAGCCACTAGCGCCCGAGCTTTATGCCAGACTGCTTCCGAGGTGGTGCACCACCCCGACTGTGGGCCGATTTTTTGTCAATATTTTTTATTATTGCAATTTATTCTCTGCCGAGATATATGGCCAGTAGCCCTCAAGGTGTGTATCGGTCTAAAACCCGAGATGCACCTGAAGGATGACGTAAGACCGTTGCTCCCAGTAGCCGTTGAGACTCAGGTTGATTTCCAAAATTGGCCTGAGGATCAAGTCCTAGCTCGGCAGAATACTTCGGGACACAAAAAGCGGCGTGCTTAGTCCTTGAGACTCAGGTTGGGTGCGGCCGACCAACCTGAGGATCAAAATCTCCTCGGCAACTGTATTGCACTTAAAATTTTCTGCATTGAACAGGCAATGTAGTAGCCCCCGAGACACTGGTCGGGTGGCAACACTAGATCAGGGGATCGATGTGCCCCTTTAATATTTGTAAATAATAAGGCCGAAGCCCAGTAGCCCCCGAGCCTTAATGCGGGCACGGGTGGTCGAATTAAGGATCGATATCCATAGTAAAATCACAAATTATGTGTAATGACTCTATGTATCCAAGTACTATACGTCATTAATGCTTGGATATGCATTGTACAAAACTTTGTTGACCGACCATCGGCTTCCACCTCCTCGGCCAGTAGCCGAGGAGTGTTTGTCCTACTTTATAAAACCTTTATGAGGGCAAAGATTTACAACAAACAAGGCAATCTGGCCATACGGTTTTATAAACAAAGGTACGCAGAGAGTTATATTACTGTTTAACAGAAGAAATGTCTTCCAAAGGAAATAGTCCTGCTATCGGTTCCTTTCTTTGGGTTGTCATGCTAAGCATGATCATTAAACCTCAGCTCTAATGTAAGAGCAAAATATCGAGGATTTAGTTTGGGAGGCCAGTTAATAGCCCTCGGTAGTGTTCGGCGACAGTCGGGGTCAAGCCGTAAACACTTCGGCCAATGTTATGAACGGCCCGTCATTTAACATAGTCATCGGATCGCTGACCAGTTTACGCTTATTGTGATAGTCAGTTTTCGGCTTTCTCCACTGAGGTGCTTAACCATGTGAGCTGGAAGCACAATCGCAGTGGTTCTCCCTTTGCACGCCTAGCCAAACAAAACGGCACGTAGGAAGCAAGTGCAGGAGCCGGGCAACCCAACTATTGACCGAAGACACAATTTGAAACCGATGCATATATAGCAATATCTAAGAATGTTTTTGCCGAATCCCTAAAGGTGTCCGGCGTTGCACTGCGAGACTAATGCTGGAAAAGCACAAATAGTTTTAAAGTGCCAAAAAGCTTGGAAAACCAAGAAACGTCAGTAAAAACATGACGTCCGAACAATATCAAGTGTTCGGTGCCAATCCGAAAGTTGGTCTTAGAAAAAAGAAGTGCTTCTGTCGTGCTTTAACATGATACATCCTATCTCAAGACTTCGAGCGGGTTAGCCTACAGCTTCATCCTCCTATCCCGAGGGCGGAGTACTTCTCATCAGGCCAGTTTAGGAAACTAAACTCTAGCGGCTTTGAGAGAGAAATTAGGCTCCCCGGCTAGTGACCGCACACTCGTGTCAAAAAAAGGAGTGATAAATAATAATAAAAAAACTTTGCAACGACTAAGAAGAAGAACACTTATTATAAAACGGCTCAAATAAACTTAAGAGCCCCCAAGTGACTTGGGTAGAAGAATGATTGCATGTACCGAAGTACTTATATCATATATGTGTTCAACCGAACTTTAAACGCGTCTTAACCGACCGTCAGCTTCTCCCTCTTCGGTCAAGGACCGAAAAGTGTTATGTACTCCATCGGTCGAGAATATCGATGGTGTTTCCAATAACCAGGCAATCAGGCCATAAGGTTGTAACAGACAAAGCGCACTCAGGAAACTTATGCTATATTATCGTGAAGTGTAAGAAGCATCTTCAAAAAAAATAGTACCCCCACCGATACCTTTCTTCGGTGCTCATTGTTATTATGAGACTTGTGCAATAGATTTTTTGTACTCATGAGTTCCGTTATGTGCCGACCATCATTGAAAACTATAAGAGCGCCAGCTTTCGGCTTCACCCAGTCTGAGGTCTGGCTCGGGTGACCCGATTGTGACAATCGCAAAGGTGCTCCCTCTACTCCCTAGCCGAACAATCGGGAATGTAGGGGTAAACACAGGAGCGAGGCAACCCAGCTTGCAAATCGCTTAAGTCAATATGGTGCATATTGTGGCGTAATACACGAACAAGGAACGAAGCCGTACAAGTATAATCATATGCAAGTGGAAAAGCTTCATGAAAGAAGCCCCCAAATGAATTGGGTATTTGAATTTATGTGTCACAAACAAAGTTTGGACAAGGAAATTTTTTACAAGCAACTTTTTTCCAAAAAAGTATAATGCTTGGTCGAACCGAACACAAGTTAGAAATTAAAGCTTTGAGCATGAAAGCGACTTAGCTGGTTAATGTGTTTGGTATTGATGACGCGGTCCGAGCTTGGTGCGGGGCAAGGTTCCATCCCCCAAGCTGGTCCCGAGGTGGCAGAGCGGAGAGCTCGACACGCCGAAATGGTGACATAGCATGGTCAATGCAGACCAGCAGAGTGACGCCAGTCCCCGGATCATTTTCCTGTGCACAAAAAATAGTGCAAAGTGGAGATAATAGTAATAATGATAATTAAAAAAAATGTTGCATAATAAATAATTTATGCAAAGTGAGGAATAGAAGAAATATGGCCTGGCGCCGAAGTCAATGTCGATGCAGGGCGTCGGCGTGACGTAGTAAAGGCGTGGCAAAGCCTGAATTCACAGGTCGGTCCGAGCTCCGGATGCGGCGTTCGCCGGACTATGTACGGAAACTGATCGAACCCCCACGCGACTGTCGTTAATGCGGTCACCATTTGATAGACCTGTGTACATATCATGGACAAACCAGAGTAATAATTCTTTGGGAAAAATAAACCCAAACAAGCAAAAAATACTGGCATTAATAGCACCTGGTTTATTTGTTGTAGCAATCCGAAGGAAGGTGATTCCCAAAATTGGGACTCGCTCCGCACACCCATTGCCTGATGGGCGATAAAATGACGGCATGGCAATGCTCGTAAAGGTTGACTCGCCGAGGCAAAGCCCTCGGCCCAGCTAACGTGACGGAGCTGGTCGGCTAGTGACGCCGAAGTGTCCGGAGTAGGTTGATGAAGAGATGACGAAGCCCCCGGTCCAGCCGAGATGTCGAAGCCTCGACGTCAGTCGATGAGTCGAAGTAGGTCGGCGTGATAGACACCAGCTTGAAGAAGCAATAGTGTGGCCCTGTCGATGCAGGTCGTGACGTGGTCGATGCCGGCTTGATGAAGCGACCGTGCGGCGATGCCGGTATGCCCGGTCCATGTAATCCGTGGGGAGGCAATGTTGATGATGATTTATCCTTTGTGATGTCGGACTCTTGTTCGGCTTGCCGAGATGATGATCCGAAGAAGTTGAGCTCGGCTAAAGTGACGACGTGTCTAGCGCAGGTCGGCAGCCGTGGAGTAATATTGCCGGATTGGTTTGACACCAGCATGATGTTAAAAATCATGTTCAAAAGATCTTAAAGTTAGTGGGATGTGTTCGAGAACAAAACACAATACCCCATACAAAACTTCCTTAAAAAAGGATGTCCGAAATCCTGTTCATAAAAAAGATGAACTCGGGTCGGATTCGTTTTCGCGCAGAAAACAGATCCGAAAAGTGATGCACTAATCGGAAGGTTCCCGGAGTTTGGACGGTCGGATTGAGCTGAAATTTTGAGAGGTGGTAGATATAGGAATTCCTCAGCCGATCAACGGTTGGATCTTACAAAGGACGTCCGAGCTAGAAGCTGGACACCACGCCCTAAACTCATCCAAATTCCCATCCAGATTTGACTGGGCTCCGGTATATCGTGGATTGCCAGAGATTCCTCCATCGGAACTCGACGAAATTTTCCAGGGTTGTTATAGACTCAATTCCGCACAATTACACCAAAGCGATCGTCAAAGCGATACTCGAGGAGGTGGTGGCGGCAGATACGAGTTCGCTGTCCAAAAAAACAGCACGGTTGCTTGAGGGCAATGTTGACGTTGAGCCCCCGAGCTCCATAGATGATTCCTCCGTGATCTTGATAAAGATCGGAGGTGATGTTTGATGAAGGTCCTCGTCCGAACATGGTGATCCAAACACGGGGCGCAATTCTTGGTCGAACCAAGGTGACCAGTCGAACTGGTGACGAAGACGCCGAAGTCGCAGTTGATCTGCAGGCGAGCCATCGATCCTTTTGTCGATCACACAGCGGAACTCTCAATGAAAGCACCAATGTCGGTGTCAAAACCAGCGGATCTCGGGTAGGGGGTCCCGAACTGTGCGTCTAGGACGGATGGTAACAGGAGGCAAGGGACACGAAGTTTTACCCAGGTTCGGGCCCTCTTGATGGAGGTAAAACCCTACGTCCTGCTTGATTAATACTGATGATATGGGTAGTACAAGAGTTGATCTACCACGAGATCGTAGAGGCTAAACCTTAGAAGCTAGCCTATGGTATGATTGTTGTATATCTCTAGCGACTAGCCTGGCCTCGGTTTATATAATGCACCAGAGGCCTAGGATAACAAGAGTCCTAGCCGAATACACCGGCGGGGTGGAGTCCTTGTCTTGATCGCCAAGTCTTGTGGAATCTTCCTTGTATGCGGCAGCTGTCTGAACTGGCCCATGAGTATGCGGCCATGGGGGTCCTCAGCCCAATCCAACTGATCGGGAGACGATGTGATGAGTACCCCCTAGTCCAGGACACCGTCACCGCGCGCGTGGCTCCTTCACCTGCCGACGGCCTTTTTCACCTCCTGGGAGGAGCTGCGCGACCTCTTCCTCGCCCGTTTTGCCGCACCAGCGCCGCCCGTCGTCGCAGCTTTCCTGGGTGGCTCCCGGGCACCACCCTCGAGCCATCACGTCAAGCCGTTCACCCGCCGGATCAGCACCGCCTCCAAGCGCCGAGAAGCCCCCCGGGCTGGGTGGTGCCCGAGGCCGATCTAACCTTCGACTCGGAGGACCACCCCTTCAACCCCATTGGTTCGGGCGCGCTCCCGATGCTATGCACCCCCACCATCTGCCAAGTGGCCGTCACCAAGACCCTCATAGACGGTGGTGCCGGCCTCAACGTGCTCTCGGTGGAGGCCTTCAGCCTCCTCCACGTGCCGCTGGAGCGGCTCCGACCCAGCAGGCCTTTCTCGGGCGTCGGAGCCGGTTCCACCACCTCCTTGGGACAGATCCGCCTCCCAGTGACCTTCGGCAACTTCCGCACGGAGCTGATCGACTTCGACATCGCCCCCATCGGCCTCCCCTACAAAGCCATCCTCGGCTATCCGTCCCTGGCTCAGTTCATGGCAGCAACTCACCCGACGTACAACCTCATGAAGATGCCTGGGAGCAGCGGCGTCCTCATCGTGTCAGGAGACACAAGGGATGCGCTGCAGGTGCTCCAGCTTGTTTTCAGGGCGACCGCGGTGGCGCGGCCCACTGGCACCGACGCCCTCGAGCCCAAGGGGGTTGCGCCGGCTAAAAAGAAGCAGCTGTTCACCCAAGACAAGGCAGAAACCAAGCAGGTACCAGTCGACGAGGACGGGTCCACTAGCGCCACCTTCACCATAGGGCCAACCTCGAGCCCGAGCAAGAGAAATCCCTGATCGGTTTCATGCATGCAAACAAGAAGGTGTTTGCGTGGGAACCTGGTCAGTTAGCAGGGGTCCCAAGGAAAGTGATTGAGCATCACCTCAACGTGTGCCCCAATGTGCGCCCCATGAAGCAGAAGACAAGGCGGCAGTCTACTGAGAAACAAGCTTTCATCGTTCAAGAGACCTGGAAGCTAGAGGCGGCAGGAGTTATCCGCGAGGTCCGCTACCTTGATTGGCTGGCTAATCTGGCCGTTGTGCCGAAAAAGGGAGGAAAGGAGTGCATGTGCGTCGACTTCACCAACCTCAACAAGGCCTGCCCGCAGGATCCATTTCCGCTCCCCAGCATTGACCAGATAGTCGACTCCACTGCAGAGTGTGACCTATTGTGCTTCCTAGATGCCTTCTCGGGCTATCACCAGATCAAGATGGCGGTAGAAGACGTGGAGAAGACGGCCTTCCTGACCCCGTGTGGAGTGTACTGCTATACGTGCATGCCGTTTGGGTTGCGCAACATAGGCGCGACCTTTCAGCGGCTGATGCACATCGCCTTAGGCCGGCAGCTTGGGAGGAACGCAGAAGCTTACGTCGATGACATTGTGGTGAAGTCTCGTGAGGCAAGGACCCTGATACAGGACCTGGAAGAAACCTTCGCGAGCCTCAACAAAGTGGACCTACGGCTCAACCCGGAGAAGTGTGTGTTTGGAGTCCCCTCAGGCAAGCTCCTGGGTTTCCTCGTATCCCACAGGGGCATCGAGGCCAACCCGGAGAAGGTCAATGTAGTCGAAGACATGAGCCCGCCAAGGACCCTCAGAGAAATGCAGAAGCTCACCGGGCGTGTAACTGCGCTGGGGCGTTTCATCTCCAAGCTGGGGGAACGAGCGCTGCCCTTCTTCAAGCTAATGAAGAAAAAGGGCCCCTTTGAATGGACTGAAGAGGCCGACAAGGCATTCCAAGACCTCAAGAGGTACCTTACCAGTCCACCAGTGATGGTCGCTCCGCGTCCTCGGGAGCCCCTAGTGCTCTACCTTGCGGCCACCCCCTACTCCGCTAGCGCAGCCCTGGTAGCGGTCAGGGAGGAGCGCTGAGCCAAGGCCGCATCAACCGTCCGAACTGAAGCGAAGCAGAGCCAGGAGGGCCTCGCGAAGGCTGCAACCGCAGCCGGAAAGGAACAGCTGCGGTAGGAGAACGCACCCGGAGCAGGAGAGGCCCCTTCAGGCGACCAAGCACTGGGAGCTCCGTTGTCTCAAGAGACGCCTCGACCTCTGGAGGACGCAAGCAGTGCCAGCACCCTCAACCTCGTCGAGCACCCCGTGTATTTCGTCAGCATAGTGCTACGGGACGCGAGGGCGCGGTACCCCATGCCTCAAAAGCTCCTCCTTGCACTATTGGTGGCCTCACGCAAACCGCGACACTACTTCCAAGGCCACCCCATCAAGGTCGTCTCGGCATACCCCTTGGAGAGGGTACTCAGGAGCCCCAACTCAGCTGGAAGGGTTGCTGAATGAAACATCAAGCTACAGGCATTTTAGCTAGAATTCAGTACGACCAAAGTCATCAAGGGAGCCGCGTTAGCAGATTTCATGGTAGAATGGGCAGAAGCGCTGGGTCTTGAGGTAGGCGAAGACCGATCACTTTCCCCGGGAAGTGAAGCACCGGATGGCTGGGTCATGTACTTTGATGGGGCGTTCTCCCGACATGGTGTGGGAGCTGGCGCAGTGCTCGTATCCCCTACCCAGGACAAACTCTACTACGTCGTGCAACTTTGCTTCCAGCACGGAGAAAAGGTCTCCAACAACATAGCGGAGTACGAAGGCCTAATAGCAGGCTTGAAGGCCGCAACTGCCTTAGGGCTGAAGTGCCTAATCATCAAGGGTGATTCGCAGCTCCTCGTCAACTTCTCCAACAAGATATACGAGCCAAAGGACGAGCACATGGAGGCCTACCTCGCTGAGGTCCGCAAGATGGAGAAACAGTTCTGGGGACTGGAGTTGCAGCATGTGCCTCACGGCACCAATTAGGAGGCTGACGACATTGCCAAGAGGGCATCTAGGCGGCTGCCTCAGGAGCCCGGCGTCTTTGAGGAGCGGCTCTTCAAACCCTCGGCGGTGCCATCGCTGTCTAGAACGGCACAACCAAGGGAGGAGCTCCCTCAGCCGCCTACCTCAGGAGCCCCGGTCTGCGGCCCAGCCTCGGGGGCACGCCTGCTCCTGGCGTTAGAGCCTCAGGAAGGGTGTTGGATCCCAGAGCTAAAGAACTACCTGACGCAAGGGACTCTGCCGGAGAATGAGGAGGAGGCGGAGCGTGTGGCACGGTAGGCCACGGCTTATTGCATCAGGGATGGAGAGCTCTACAGGAAGCGACCGAATGACGTGTCCTTACGTTGCATCTCCCGAGAGCAAGGGAAGGAGCTACTGGCGGACATACACGGCGGAGACTGCGGGCACCACTCGTCGTCACGGACCCTCGTCGGCAAGGCATTCCGTAGTGGATTCTATTGGCCCACAACACTCAACGATGCCGTTGAGCTTGTGAAGGCTTGCGAGGCCTGCCAGTTTCACGCTAAGCAGATCCATCAGCCTGCGGGGGGTCTACAGACCATACCCCTCACATGGCCGTTCGCAGTTTGGGGGCTCGACATTCTGGGCCCGTTTCCTCGGGCGCCAGGGGGCTATCGCTACCTCTACGTCGCCGTGGACAAGTTCACCAAGTGGGCAGAGGTGGAAGCCGTCCGCACAATCCCGGAAGGCTCAGCGGTCAAATTCATCAAGGGCCTCGTGAGCCGATTTGGGGTGCCCAACCGCATCATCACCGACAACAGTTCGCAATTCACCAGTAATCTCTTCAAAACGTACTGTGCTAACCTTGGAACGCAGATATGCTATGCTTCGGTAGCACACCCCCGGAGCAACGGCCAGGCCAAGCGGGCCAACATGGAGGTCCTGAGGGGCCTCAAAGCCAGGACCTTCAAGAAGAAGCTGGAAGCCTGTGGCAGGGGCTGGTACGACGAGCTCCAGTAAGTGTTGTGGTCAATTCGCACGACAGTGACCAAGCCGACTGGCGAGACCCCGTTCTTCCTCGTCTATGGAGCAGAGGTTGTTCTCCCTCACGAGGTCAGGTGTCGCTCCGCGCGGGTCCTGGCATTCGACGAGGCTCAGCAGGACGCCATGCGGGGGACGGATCTCGTGCTGGGGGAGGAACGTCGTCGGGAAGCCGCACTGCGAGCGGCAAGGTACCAACAGGCGCTACGACGATACCACTGCCGCAACATCCGCCCCAGGACCCTTGAGGTAGGGGATCTCGTGCTCAGACGGGTTCTCTCCGGGGAGGGGCTGCACAAGCTCTCTCCCATGTGGGAGGGCCTGTTCAAGGTTGTTCATGTTTCCAGGCCTGGCTCCGCGTGCTTGAAGACTCCGGAGGGAGTACCCATCCAGAACGCATGGAACATTCAACATCTCCGGAGGTTCTACCCTTGAGCGAGGCCTAGCGCCAAGGAAAGGCTCGGTGCCTGTGAAGAAGGCGAATGCCTGTGAAGCTGCGTTTTGGAAAAGGCCCGGTGCCTGTGAAGAAGCCGAATGCCTGTGAAGCTGCATTTTGGAAAAGGCCCGGTGCCTGTGAAGAAGGCGAATGCCTGTGAAGCTGCGTTTTGGAAAAGGCCCGGTGCCTGTGAAGAAGGCGAATGCCTGTGAAGCTGCGTTTTGGAAAAGGCCCGGTGCCTGTTAAGAAGGCAAATGCCTGTGAAGCTGCCGCGTTTCGAGAAAGGCCCGGTGCCTGTGAAGAAGGCCAATGCCTGTGAAGCTCGCCGCCCGTGACACTCTCACGTAATAATGAGTGGGGTTGTACACGCCTCGGAGTCTCCGGAGTGCCGCCCTTGGGCCTCGGGGGCTCCCGCCCACGCCCAGTGGCAGCACTTAGCTCCGCGCTGGTGAGAAGACGTCGAAGACTAGAATAGGTGCCGGGCGCGGCTTTTTCATTTGCTTTCTGCAGTTGGCGTGTTTTCCCCGTTTGAAGTCTTATTGGAGTTGTTAGCATTCCTGGCTTGTGACTCTTTGTCTTTCTCGCTCGCTCGCCTCGTTTTCTCTTGCACAAGTCTCGTGAGGGATGTTCGCGGGCGCCCTCGCGAGCGTCTTCCACCCCGATCGTCTGGAGCTTTCCTGTCCGAGTCCTCTGCGGGAGCACCCCTCCCAGTCCATGCCTCACGGGCATCGCGACACAAACGCGGGACCTAGGCTGATCGGCCCCGCTGCCGGGACCAAAGGTTACCCCTCTAACTCATCCTTGCAGGGCATGAAGCGCACGGCGAGGCCTGAGCCTCCGGAGGCGAGTGCCGCGTCGAGCTCCACCAAGCTCAAATGACTCCCGCACATGGACACGCAGCACGGAAACATAGCGAAGAGATGGCAAAAGCAACGCGACACTTGACAGCAATAGTTCTAACACGCCCCCACGGGGCCCTGTACTACCTTCTTCTTACGCAGGAAAGGAAGGAAACAAAATGGACACGACCTATCCAACACCAACCTACAGCAAAAGCTCGAGCCGCTCCTGGGGGTCAGGCGGACGCCTCCTCACGCTTCACCAGGGCGCGGCGGCGGGTGGACCCGCTGCCTTCACCCAGGCGGGCGCGACGGCGCAGGGGCTGGTCGCGGCCACCGATGGAGGAGCTGCTACCTGAGGGAGAGTCGCCGAAACTTGGCGAACCCCGAGCACCGCCGCCTGTACGCCAACCGCCATCTTCATCCTGGTCGGTGCCGGGGCTGGGCAGGCGGCCGCGGTCGTCGTCTTCAGGGCAGCACCCGGCACGACGACCATCTTCCCCAAACACCCTCACGTAGAGGGTGGCGTCGCCATCGAACTTGAAGTACAGGGTACACCACCGGCCTAGGCCGCGCGCGTGCAGGCAAACGTTTGCCAGCCACGCGTCAGGGCCCCGTTCCCAGAGATGGAGACCTCCAGCGAAGCCCAGGAGGCCCTGCTACAGCAGTCGTCTGCTTGGAGCCAGAAGCTGCACCGAGCGTTGGCCGGCAGTTCATCTACGAAGAAACGTGGGAGCTGGAGCCGGGTGCTGGATGGGTCCGCCGACCACACAACGAACTCCGGCAGCACCTCCACAAAGCGGAAGTGTGGTCTAGGGGGGCGCACACCCACGGCGTGCCCCCCGTCGGCAACCGGGCGCTCACCACCACGCAAGGAACCGTCTCCATGACCGCGGGAGGCTACCACGGGGACCGTGGTGTACTTGCGAGGGCGGCCTCGGCCGCGCTTGGTCGGGGGAGGGTCAGGCCCTGCCCGGGGGGCCTTTCCTTTCTCCGCCGCCGAGAATCTCTTTGGGCCATGGGGACGGCGATTAGCCAAGAAGAAGAAAAGGAGCAGCAAGAAGGGATGGACTGAAGGGGCTCGCCCAGCCCCGTACTTATAGCCGGAGGAGGCCAACCGCCGAGCACCACGATCGCAGGTAATCATGACCGGTTTCTCTGCATGCAGGGACTTGTCAAGTCGTGCGGTCGCTGAGGCATCGTGGGAAGTGCATACGCCCACGTCTAGTCGGCCGCCATGCGGCACCCAAGGCCGCAGGCTGTTAGGGCCCGCAGCGCTTTGAGCTTGCCCCTTCGCTTCCCTGCCAGGCCAAGCCCGGGTGCGCCTTGGGCCTGGGGGCTACTGTCGGCGTTCTGGGAACGGGGGTCCCCAGACTTGCCTGCCTGTGTCCTGCGGCATGGCTCAAGTGGGGGCCCAGCGCGGCCCATCTTCATCAGCGCGAGCTCAAGACCCTTGTGAGGGGCCAAGCCTCGTGGGGCGGATGACAGGAAGCTTCCTCAGAGGCAGCCTCATCAGGCAGGCTCGCGAGGAGGCGGAGAGATCAATGCAAGGGTACCTCGCGAGGATCCCATGACGCAAGCCATGACGATCAAGGCCAGGCGGGCGCCCGCCTGCGCAGGGTCCTTGTTTCCCCTTTGGTGCAAAGGGGGCAAGCACAGGCCAAGGCATCAGGCAAAGGTTGCCATTCCGGTGCAACGAGACCAAGACCAGCAGAGCGGCAGGACGGAGGTCACCGTGGAGCCCAAGACGGCGTCATCACCAGTGCTTTTGGCAGCCGAAGACCACCTTTGGTCAGGATAACTTGTACTAGATGTTCCCCTTCAAAATGGCCAATTGTTGGCGCCCTTCCCACTCAATTATTCGGGGAGAGGCCCAGGGCCTCTATAAATAGAGCTAGCCACCACAGAGTAGAGACATCTAGAGACCGAGAAGAGAGGGGGACAGGCAGACAGACATCTCGAAATCTGGTAGAACCCTAGCAGAAAGAGAGAGAGGCGACTGAACTCACCCTAGCAATTCATCGCACCAGCTCAAGAACACCTCTCGCGAGGCTGTTCTTCCCTTGTACTGTTCATCATCAGCCCCCTGAGGCAATCCACCACACCACACACTGGAGCAGGGTATTACACCACAATGGTGGCCCGAACCAGTATAAACCTCGTGTCTCTTGTGTTGTTCATCATTTTCATCTTAGTTTGCACGAGAGGATCGGACATAGATCGGTAGGGGAGAGATCTCCGCGCGCACCCCAGTGTTCGAACCTCACGGGTCTGCCGGAACCCGAAATCCGACAGTCTGAATCAGTCCAAGGGCAATGCTGGTGAATCCATTCTTCCTCTTCAGTGATCTGTCCCTCAGAACCGCTAACAATGGTCGCACCCAGGTGACGCATGAGCTCCTTGTGGCGCACCCTAGCTTGCTTCTCAGCCACATGAGTCATGTATTGACCATGAGACTCCATGCAGAAAAGCTTCTTCATCTTGCGTTTGAGCTTCTTTGCCAAGAAGGTTCTGCACTAGCGGGTCCAAAGTCCTCCTCGTGATCATCAGTTGCAGCCTCACCCTCAGCCTCCATGGCAGCAGTAGCAGTAGATGGACCCCCGGGTTTAGGCGCTGGAGTGCCCCAATTGTCCTTCTTCCTCAGACGCTTGATCTCATGAGAAACCAAGTCTCCAGTTTCCAGCAACACTCTGGGATAGACACGAGCCCAGGCCTTCTCAATGAGCCTCATGATGAATGGACCATATATCGGGCACTTGTGCTCAGAAACGGCAGAGAGAAGTTCAGACCACATAACATGAGAAATGTCCAGGCTCTCTCCAGTGTTTACTTCCTTCTCATGCTAGCAGAAAAGAAGCATGTCCATGAGATAGGAGTGGACCTGATCCAGATTCCCGATGCGAGGGAAGAGAGTCTCACGGAAGACACGATGAAGAACATCCAGATACGTAGACAACTCATAGGTCTCCTTCTTGGTCACTGGGTGAACCTTCACAGTGCAGTAGGGCCAAAGGGCTTGCTTGTGAGTGGATGTACATTGCGGTGAGGGCGGAAGCCTACGGGAGTCTCAAGCCCGTTATCTTCCACATCAAGTAACTCCAGGAAGGCCTTCCACTTGACGGAAAGCAACTTGCCATTGGTCATCCAAGTCAGAGTCCTGTCGGCATTAGTTCCAAGATGAACGGTAGCAAAGAATTGGGCCACCAAGTCTACATCAAAATCCTTGTTGAACTGCATGATCCTGAGAATGTTCAGCTGATTACACATATGAAGGGCTTCGCCAAAGTACTCGGGGTCCTTCTCCATGGCATCAGTGTCGATGGAGCGAACATCAACATAGAGATTCTTCTTGGCCTTGATCACATCAAAATAGATGGCAAACTGAAAGCGGTTCCAGAACGGGCGGTTGACCAAAGTGGGATCTCGGTCCGCCTCATAGGGGTTGCGGCGACGCTTTTCCCAAAACTCCTTGGCAGCCATCTCAGTCACGGTCCTTCCATTTGGCTTGTTGGCGGATCTCTTCGACTACTGAGGTGGTGGAGGAGCACTTGCGGAAGTGCCTGCTGGTGGCGGTTGAGTGCTAGAGGAACCACCTGCTGGCTCAGAGGTGCGGTAGCGCTTTGACATTGCACGCCCAGGGTTGACACGGCGAGCTTGATGCTCAGGATGTTCATCACCTGGAACCAAACACAAGAACACGCAAAACAACCAGAAATAACGAGCATAAGCCAACAAACTCAACAAAAGGATCAAGGTATGGCAGGAACATGATGGAACTTGGCAGGCAGCGGTAGTACCGCCCAAGCGGTAGTACCGCTCCAAAGAGAGCGGTAGTACCGCTCGAGGCGGGGAAACAGCAGTTCCCTACTACCGTGGTCAGATCCGGCACTACCGGCCTGCCAAATTCAAAAATATTCCTACCAAACTCTAATCTAGATAGTCTAGTTGCCTTCTCCAACCTACTCAAGCCTAGATTTAGCCAAAAATCTAGAGATGCAACCACCATTGCCCCTAAGACGCAAGATCTGAAAACGAGACAAAAGGAGAGAAGGAACGGGGGCAATACCGGCATCCATGGCAAGAGAACGAGGTGGGGATCGACTCCACCGAAGGAAATGGAGAGGGACGCCCCGGAGACGAAGATCCGCCGGAGCCCTCCCGTGGCGAGGCGAGGCTGGAGAGAGGAAGAGGAACGAGGGGGCGAAGCGAATGGGTATGGGGGAGAAGAAACCTCCCCCTGCCCCGATATAACCCCCTGGTCCCGTCCCTCAGCGGTAGTACCGCGCACCACCAGCGGTAGTACCGCCCAGCACGCCACGGCAACTAAACAACACGGCTAAGCTCGAAATAAAAAAACAAAAAGGCAAGAAGAAGAGAGAGCACACCAGCAAAAGGCCAAGACACACCTCTTCAAGAGAGGGCGGTGGCCGAGGCCACCTATGTTTGAGTCAAGAGGTATGGCGCCGCGAAGATTTTAACCTTGGGCCCATGACCAAAACTCGTCTTTGAAACACAAGTACCATCGACAATGGCTAATGTGAATGACTTGATCAATTTATGCATAATGGGAGGAGGGAGAGTTCATTGAGAGAACAACACTCCCCCTATGTCCATGCCTACATCTAAACTAGACAACAAATTGAGGGGGTGGGGTGTGCAAGGGTTCAAGTCACATTGCTCGAATCAATGATATTTAGCTCATGCCTTAACTCGCGAAATCTTGCTTCATCCAAGGGCTTCGTGAAAATATCTGCAAGGTTATCATGAGTGTTGACATAGTTGAGGTCGATCTCTCCTCGCCTAATGTGATCCCGGATAAAGTGATACCGAATCTCAATATGCTTCGTCTTGAAGTGTTGCACCGGGTTGAGAGAGATCTTGATGGCACTTTCATTGTCACACCAAAGAGGCACTTTGTCACAAATGACACCGTAATCCTTTAAAGTTTTCCTCATCCATAGGAGTTGTGCACAACAACTATCGGCCGCTACATACTCCGCTTCGGTGGACGAGAGAGAGACACAACTTTGCTTTTTGGAAAACCAACTTACCAAAGAGCAACCAAGGAATTGGCACCCTCCGGAAGTGGACTTCCTATCCACTTTGTCTCCCGCCCAATCGGAATCCGAATACCCTACAAGCTTGAAGTTTGATCCTCTTGGGTACCATAAGCCAAAGTTTGGGGTATGAGCCAAATATCGAAAGATTCGTTTGACTGCCACATAGTGACTTTCCTTAGGTGCGGCTTGAAACCGTGCACAAATTCCCACACTCAACATGATATCCGGTCTAGATGCACAAAGGTAAAGCAAGGATCCAATCATGGAGCGATATACCTTTTGATCCACCGCTTTACCATTGGGATCAATGTCAAGTTGGCACTTGGTGGGCATTGGAGTGGAAGCCGGCTTGACGTCACTTAGCTTGAATCTCTTGAGCATGTATTGAGTGTATTTGGCTTGGTTGATGAAGGTTCCTTCTCTTCTTTGCTTCACTTCAAACCCTAGAAAGAACTTCAACTCTCCCATGGAAGACATCTCGAACTTTGAGGTCATGAGAGCGGCAAATTCCTCATTGAAAGCTTTGTTAGGGGAACCAAAGATAATATCATCAACATATAATTGGCACACAAACAACTCCCCTTTGACCTTCTTAGTAAAAAGAGTGGGGTCGATTAGCCCAACTTCAAAACCACGGTCTTGTAACAACTCGGTAAGGTGGTCATACCACGCACATGGGGCTTGTTTAAGGCCATAGAGTGCCTTATCGAGTTGATACACATGATCAGGAAAGTAGGGATCCTCGAACCCGGGGGGTTGCTTGACATAAACCAATTCATTAATAGGACCATTAAGAAAAGCACTCTTCACATCCATTTTTTGTAACTTAAAGTTATGATGAGAAGCATATGCAATCAACATGCAAATGGATTCAAGACGAGCAACGGGAGCAAAGGTTTCACCATAGTCGATACCCTCGACTTGGAAGTAGCCTTGTGCTACCAAATGAGCCTTGTTGCGAATGATAATCCCATGGGCATCTTGCTTGTTCTTAAATATCCACTTGGTTCCAACGACATTGTGGTTCCCCGTCGGTCTTGGCACCAATCTCCACACTTTGTTGCACTCGAAGTTGTTGAGTTCTTCATGCATGGCATTGAGCCAATCCGGATCTTCGAGCACCTCATAGACCTTGTGGGGTTCGACACAAGAGACAAACGCGTGATGCTCACAATAGTTCGCTAATTGTCTACGAGTGCTTACCCCCTTTCTTAAGCTTCCAAGCACATTCATCATGAGATGATCCTTGGTGGAGAGCTTGGAAGCAACCTTGGTGGCACGACGCTCCAATTCCTCCTCGGGGGTGAGATGAGAAGTGGTCACTTGATCATCTTGAGTGTCATCTTGAGCTTGTTCTTGTTCTTGAACTTGCTCGGAGGAGAGAACTTGACCTTGGGCATCACTTGGTGTGTCAACACCATCTTGAGCATGATCTTGCCCTTGGTCTTGTTCTTGAGGATGAGGGCCTTCATGTTGTTCTTCGGAAGCGTGTGGGCCTTGGGTTGGTGACGGCTCCACTTGAGTGGAGCATTGTCCTTCTCCTTCGGCCACAAGGGGTTCCTCAATGGGTAGGATAAAGCCAACACCCATTCTTCTTATGGCTTGAGGAGGAATTTCATCACCTACATCACAAGTGCCACTTTGCTCCACTTGGGAGCCGTTATTTTCATCAAACTCCACGTTACACGTCTCCTCAATAAGTCTCGTAGATTTATTGAGGACACGGTAAGCATGAGAGTTTGTAGCATAACCAACAAATATGCCCTCATAAGCTCTAGCTTCAAATTTAGACAACCGAACACCTTTCTTGAGAATGAAACACTTACACCCGAACACCCGAAAGTACTTGAGGTTGGGCTCGTTACTGGTGAGTATCTCATATGGAGTCTTGTTCAAGCCCTTGCGGAGGTAGAGCCGATTGGATGCATGACACGCGGTGTTGATGGCTTCGGCCCAAAAGTTGTATGGAGACTTGAACTCCGCCATCATGGTCCTTGCCGCATCCATCAACATCCGGTTCTTCCTCTCCGCAACACCGTTTTGTTGAGGGGTGTAAGGTGCGGAATATTGATGCTTGATCCCCTCATCACTAAGAAACTCATCCAAGGTGTAGTTCTTGAACTCGGTGTCGTTGTCACTTCTTATTGTCAAGATCTTTGCATTGTGTTGACGTTGTGCTTCATTTGCAAAGTGAATGACGGTTTGTTGGGTCTCGCTCTTCCTCTTGAAGAAATACACCCAAGTGTATATTGAGTAGTCATCCACAATCACCAAGCAATACTTCCTACCCCCAAGACTATCGAAGGATGGAGGCCCAAAGAGATCCAAATGAAGGAGCTCCAAAGGCCTCTCTGAGTAAATGATAGTCGTGGGAGGGTGAGCCTTCTCATGTAGCTTTCCTTCGATACAAGCACTGCAAGCACGATCTTTAGCAAAACTAACATTCGTTAGTCCACGGACATGGTCCCCCTTGAGAAGACTTTGCAAAGATCTCATATTGACATGGGCTAAACGGCGATGCCAAAGCCATCCCACATCAACTTTAGCCATTAGTCATGTCGCGGTCTTAGTGGGTCGCTCCAAAAAGTTAATCACATATAGACCGTTCTCGACATGCCCAACAAAGGCTACTTTAAGAGTCTTGCTCCACAAGAGGGACACGGTATCGATATCAAAGAAAGTGGCAAAGCCCATGATTTCAAGTTGACGAACGGAAAGTAAATTGTATGCAAGGGACTCAATAATCATGACCTTCTCGATCGTGAGATCATGAGAAATGACTACCTTGCCAAGTCCCAATACCTTAGAAGATGAGGCGTCACCCCACTCGACATTGGTGAGCATAGATGGAATCTTGTGCACGTCCACCACCAAGTCCTTGCTTCCGGTCATATGATTTGTGGCTCCGCTATCGAGCAACCATGATCCCCCACCGGAAGCAAACACATACAAGAGATCAATGCTTGGTTTTAGGTACCCATTTTGTAATGGGTCCTTTGATGTTAGTAATAAGGGTCTTTGGAACCCAAATAGACCATTCAATGTACTCATGAGGGGAACCAACAAATTTGGCATAGACATGCCCATCACTAGCCCGACATAACACATAAGAAGGATTAAAGTCGCCGGCTTTGATGGGAGGAGTGGCATTGCCCTTTTTGACACAGCCACCCTTCGCATTGTTCTTCTTCTCCTTGGAAGCACTCTCTCCCTCCTTCACAAAGGTTTGCATGAGAGGAGGAGGTCGTTTGGTCTTGTCATTCTTCTTCTTGTTCTTGGACTTGGGCACGTACCCAATCCCTTCCTTGGCCACAACTCCCTTTTGGTTGGTCAAGAGGTCGTTGAGGTTCTTCTTGCCTTGTATGCAAGATGCAAGACCTTTCTCAAGTTGCACCTTTAGCTTAGCGTTCTCCTCAACAAGATGCACATGCTCACAACACGGGTTAGTAGCATTTGCATTATCAATTAACATCATACGAGGAAAAGTGGCTTTTTCCTTGGTTAGCTTTACTTGAAGTTGATCATGAGACTCTTTGAGGCTAGCATGAGCACCCTTCAAGACCTTGTGAGCCTTGCCAAGTAGATCAAACTCCTCTTTGAGTCTAGCAAGATCAAACTCAAGTTCGGCCTTCTCGGATTTTAGCACACGAGACACAATGAGAGCATGATCAAAATCTTTCTTTAACTTAGCATGATCAACGTTGTGTGACTCCTCAAGAGCCAAACGAATACCACGCTCTTCCTCAAGAGCATTGGAAAGATCCGAGATCTCATCGGCATAGTCATGACTATGCCCTTCCATCTTAGAGATGGTGTCTTCGTGAGCCTCGATCATGTCATTGGCTTCACCAAGTTGTTCCAAGAGAGCAACAAAGTGCTTCTTGGATTTACCCTTAAGTTTGCCCATAAAGGAATCAAACTCATTCACCTCCACATTAGCTCCCTCATGTTCATCAATGCTATCCGTCGAAGAAGGATGATTAATGATGGTAGTTTTGATGTTGGAGGTTACCTTGTTGGTGGCTTTAGCCATGAGGCACTTGGCGGTGATGCTCTCATTGGGTGAGTTGAAGAGAGACACCCGTGGAGTCGTCGCAATGGCAACAGAGGCCATGGCAACCGACTCACCATCTTCATCATCGTCATCATCCTCATTGTACTCTTCTTGTACCACCAATGCCTTGGGGGGAGTCTTCTTGGTGAAGTTGCTCTTGTTGGGGAACGACTTGGCCTTGTCCTTTCGGATGAGCTTGCCACAATTTTCTTCCCTCTTCTCATACGGGCACTCCACAACAAAATGACTCACATTGCCACAATTGTAGCAAGTCCTTGCATGTTGCTTGCTCTTCGTGCCACTTGAGTTGTTTTTGTTAAAGTTTGGCCTTGAGTTTTTCTTGCTCCAAAATTGCCTTGAAGCAAGTGCCATGTGTTCATGATATGCATACTTTGTATCTTCAGGGTTGCTCTCCTCTTCTTCCTCTTCTTCTTCTTCAACGCAGAGCTTGGCCTTCAATGCAAGGTTGGGCTTCTTTACCCTTTGAGAATGAAGCATCGCATTGTCAGAGGTCTTGTCCAAAATGTTCATGGCCACAAACTCATCCAACACTTCGCTTGACGTCAAAGTGTGGAAGTCCGGCCTTTGACGAATGACGGAGGACATGGCCTTGTGGTAGGGCATCATTGCCTTGAGGAATTTGCGCTTGATCCAATTGTCATCCGTGTCCTTGCTCCCGTGATCTCGGAGTGAGACCGCGAGTTTGGTTACTCTCCAATAAAGCTCATGAGGTTCTTCATCTTCTTTCATTGCAAACTCATCGGCCTCATCTTGCACCACTTCATAGTTGGAGCGTTGAATGCTTGCGCTTCCCCGGTAGAATGAGACAACACAAAGCCATGCATCTTTGGCCAAGGCGAAGGGCCGAAGATGAGGTAGATCTTCGGGTGGAATTGCATCTTGAATGATGAAGAGGGCATTCTCATTGAATTGATTATCCGCGGCTTCTCGAGGAGTGAAGTTGCTTGGATCATGCAGATAGAAACCTTCTTCAATGATTCTCCAAAGATTAGTGTTCACATGATTTAAATAACGTTTAAAGCGGTAAACCCAAGAATCAAAGTCCTCATTTTTCATAATCTTAGGGGGAGGACTGGCATGATTCAAATGAGTGGAAGGAACAGGTCCACCATAAACAAGTGGTGGTTCCACATGAGCAAAGATGTCGGTGCCATTCTTACCACTAGAAGAAGGAGCCTTTTCGCTACTAGCTTCCCCCTTATCGGAGGTAGCATCCGTCACCTTGTTAGTGGGATTACCCACTTTCAACGGTGCGGTGGATAGTTTAAGCCCTTCAAGGAATTTAGTAAACATGCTTTCAACCTCGGTCGTCATGGAGGTTTTCAATATCTCCAAGGCCACATTGAACTCCTCACGAGAGACCGAGGTTCCCCATCGCCCGTAGACGAGATCAGATTCACACTGGAGTGTTCCTACACACCATCTACGGTATCAACCATACTCTTCGGACGGTAAAGTCCTTAATAAAGAGACAAGGCTCTGATACTAATTGAAAGGATCAATATGGTTGACTAGAGGGGGTGAATAGGCAACTAACAATTTTTAACTTTTCTTTACCAAATTAAACTTTGCATCAAAGTAGGTTGTCTAGATGTGCAACTAGGTGAGCAACCTATATGATGCAATGACAACAAACAAACAAGCAAGCAAGAGAAGTAACACTAAAGAGCTTGCACAAGTAAAGGTAAGAAATAACCAAGAGTGGATCCGGTAAAGACGAGGATGTGTTACCGAAGTTCCTTCCTTTTAAGGGGAAGTACGTCTCCGTTAGAGCGGTGTGGAGGCACAATGCTCCCCAAGAAGCCACTAGGGCCACCGTATTCTCCTCACGCCCTCACACAATGCGAGATGTCGTGATTCCACTATTGGTGCCCTTGAAGGCGGCGACCGGACCTTTACAAACAAGGTTGGGGCAATCTCCACAACTTAATCGGAGGCTCCCAACAATACCACGAAGCTTCACCACAATGGACTATGGCTCCATGGTGACCTCAACCGTCTAGGGTGCTCAAACACCCAAGAGTAACAAGATCCGCTAGGGACAGGTGGGGGAATCGAAAATCTCTTGGTGGAAGTGTAGATCAGGGCTTTCTCAACCACTCCCGAGCAAATCAACAAGTTTGATTGGCTAGAGAGATAGATCGGGCAAAAATGGAGCTTGGAGCATTAATGGAGCTTGAGAGGGAAGAGGTAGGTCAACAGGGAAGAAGGGGACCCCCCTTTTATAGTGGGAGCAACAATCCAACCATTGCCCCACTAAACAGCCCCGCAGAGGGCAGTAGTACCGCGTGGGGGGGCAGTACTACCGCTGACCAGCGGCACTGCCGCTCCAACTAGCGGTACTGCCGCGTAGAGGAGAGAAGCAGGGACCTGGACCCAGAGCGGTACTACCGCGGTGGTAAGGGCGGTACTAAAGGAAATATGCCCTAGAGGCAATAATAAAGTTATTATTAATTTCCTTATATCATGATAAATGTTTATTATTCATGCTAGAATTGTATTAACCGGAAACGTAATACATGTGTGAATACATAGACAAACATAGTGTCACTAGTATGCCTCTACTTGACTAGCTCGTTGATCGAAGATGGTTAAGTTTCCTAGACATAGACATGAGTTGTCATTTGATTAACCAGATCACATCATTAGGAGAATGATGTGATTTACTTGACCCATTTCGTTAGCTTAGCACTTGATCGTTTAGTTTGTTGCTATTGCTTTCTTCATAACTTATACATGTTCCTATGACTATGAGATTATGCAACTCCCGTTTACCGGAGGAACACTTTGTGTGCTACCAAACGTCACAACATAACTGCGTGATTATAAAGGTGCTCTACAGGTGTCTCCGAAGGTACTTGTTGGGTTGGTGTATTTCGAGATTAGGATTTGTCGCTCCGATTATCGAAGAGGTATCTCTGGGCCCTCTCGGTAATGCACATCACATAAGCCTTGCAAGCATTGCAACTAATAAGTTAGCTGCGGGATGATGTATTACGGAACGAGTAAAGAGACTTGCCGGTAACGAGATTGAACTAGGTATTGAGATACCGATGATCAAATCTCGGGCAAGTAACATACCGATGACAAAGGGAACAAACGTATGTTGTTATGCGGTCTGACCGATAAAGATCTTTGTAGAATATGTAGGAGCCAATATGAGCATCCAGGTTCCGCTATTGGTTATTGACCTAAGACGTGTCTCGGTCATGTCTACATTGTTCTCGAACCCGTAGGGTCCGCACGCTTAACGTTACGATGACAGTTTCATTATGAGTTTATATATTTTGATGTACTGAAGGTTGTTCGGAGTCCCGGATGTGATCACGGACTTGACGAGGAGTCTCGAAATGGTCGAGACATAAAGATCGATATATTGGACAACTATATTTGGACACCGGAAAGGTTCCGGGTGAGATTGGGACAATACGGGATCACAGGGAGGTTATCGGAACCCCCCGGGAGGTATATGGGCCTTATTGGGCCTTAGTGGAAAGGAGGGGAAAGGAGCAAGGGAGGGGGCGCGCCTCCCCCCCAAGCCCAATCCGAATTGGGAGGGGGGCCAGCCCCCCTTTCCTTCCTCCCTCCTTCCTCTTCCTTCCCTCTCCTACTCCTAATAGGAAAAAGGGGAGTCCTACTCCCTGTGGGAGTTGGACTCCCCCCTAGGGCGCGCCACCTCCTTGACCGGCCCCCTCCTCCACTCCTTTATATACGGGGGCAAGGGGGCACCCCATAGACACAACAATTGATCATTGATCTCTTAGCCGTGTGCGGTGCCCCCCTCCACTATAATCATCGGTAATATTGTAGCGGTGCTTAGGCGAAGCCCTACGACGGTAAAACATCAAGATCGTCACCACGCCGTCGTGCTGACGAAACTCATCCCCGACACTTTGCTGGATCGGAGTCCGAGGATCGTCATCGAGCTGAACGTGTGCTAGAACTCGGAGGTGCCGTAGTTTCGGTGCTTGATCGGTCGGGCCGTGAAGACGTATGACTACATCAACCGCGTTGTGCTAACGCTTCCGCTTCCGGTCTACGAGGGTACGTAGACAACACTCTCCCCTCTCGTTGCTATGCATCACCATGATCTTGCTTGTGCGTAGGAATTTTTTTGAAATTACTATGTTCCCCAACAGTGGCATCCGAGCCTAGGTTTTATGCGTTGATGTTATGCACGGGTAGAACACAAGTGAGTTGTGGGCGATATAAGTCATACTGCTTACCAGCATGTCATACTTTGGTTCGGCGGTATTGTTGGATGAAGCAGCCCGGACCGACATTACGCGTACGCTTACGCGAGACTGGTTCTACCGACGTGCTTTCCACACAGGTGGCTGGCGGGTGTCAGTTTCTCCAACTTTAGTTGAACCGAGTGTGGCTACGCCCGGTCCTTGCGAAGGTTAAAACAGCACCAACTTGACAAACTATCGTTGTGGTTTTGATGCGTAGGTAAGAACGGTTCTTGCTAAGCCCGTAGGAGCCACGTAAAACTTGCAACAACAAAGTAGAGGACGTCTAACTTGTTTTTGCAGGGCATGTTGTGATGTGATATGGTCAAGACATGATGCTAAATTTTATTGTATGAGATGATCATGTTTTGTAACTGAGTTATCGGCAACTGGCAGGAGCCATATGGTTGTCGCTTTATTGTATGCAATGCAATTGCACTGTAATGCTTTACTTTATCACTAAGCGGTAGCGCTAGTCGTGGAAGCATAAGATCAGCGAGACGACAACGATGCTACGATGGTGATCAAGGTGTTGCGCCGTGACGATGGTGATCATGACGGTGCTTCGAAGATGGAGATCACAAGCACAAGATGATGATGGCCATATCATATCACTTATATTGATTGCATGTGATGTTTATCTTTTATGCATCTTATCTTGCTTTGATTGACGGTAGCATTATAAGATGATCCCTCACTAAATTATCAAAGTATAAGTGTTCTCCCTGAGTATGCACCGTTGCGAAAGTTCTTCGTGCTGAGACACCACGTGATGATCGGGTGTGATAGGCTCTACGTTCAAATACAACGGGTGCAAAACAGTTGCACACGCGGAATACTCAGGTTTAACTTGACGAGCCTAGCATATAACAGATATGGCCTCGGAACACGGAGACCGAAAGGTCGAGCGTGAATCATATAGTAGATATGATCAACATATTGATGTTCATCATTGATACTACTCCATCTCACGTGATGATCGGACATGGTTTAGTTGATTTGGATCACGTGATCACTTAGAGGATTAGAGGGATATCTTTCTAAGTGGGAGTTCTTAAGTAATATGATTAATTGAACTTAAATTTATCATGAACTTAGTACCTGATAGTATCTTGCTTGTCTATGTTTGATTGTAGATAGATGGCTCGTGTTGTTGTTCCGTTGAATTTTAATGCATTCCTTGAGAAAGCAAAGTTGAAAGATGATGGTAGCAATTACACGGATTGGGTCCGTAACTTGAGGATTATCCTCATTGCTGCACAGAAGAATTATGTCCTGGAAGCACCGCTAAGTGCCAAGCCTGCTGCAAGAGCAACACCAGATGTTATGAACGTCTGGCAGAGCAAAGCTAATGACTACTTGATAGTTCAGTGTGCCATGCTTTACGGCTTAGAACCGGGTCTTCAACGACGTTTTGAACGTCATGGAGCATATGAGATGTTCCAAGAGTTGAAGTTAATATTTCAAGCAAATGCCCGGATTGAGAGATATGAAGTCTCCAATAAGTTCTATAGCTGCAAGATGGAGGAGAATAGTTCTGTCAGTGAACATATACTCAAAATGTCTGGGTATCATAATCACTAGACTCAACTGGGGGTTAATCTTCCTGTTGATAGTGTCATTGACAGAGTTCTTCAATCACTGCCACCAAGCTACAAAAGCTTCATGATGAACTATAATATGCAAGGGATGAATAAGACTATTCATGAGCTCTTCACAATGCTAAAAGCCGCGGAGGTAGAAATCAAAAAGGAGCATCAAGTGTTGATGGTCAATAAGACCACCAGTTTCAAGAAAAAGGGCAAAGGGAAGAAGAAAGGGAACTTCAAGAAGAACAGCAAACAAGTTGCTGCTCAGGAGAAGAAACCCAAGTCTGGACCTAAGCCTGAAACTGAGTGCTTCTACTACAAGCAGACTGGTCACTGGAAGCTGAACTGCCCCAAGTATTTGGCGGATAAGAAGGATGGCAAAGTGAACAAAGGTATATGTGATATACATGTTATTGATGTGTACCTTACTAATGCTCGCAGTAGCACCTGGGTATTTGATACTGGTTCTGTTGCTAACATTTGCAACTCGAAACAGGGGCTACGGATCAAGCAAAGATTGGCTAAGGACGAGGTGACGATGCGCGTGGGAAATGGTTCCAAAGTCGATGTGATCGCGGTCGGCATGCTACCTCTACATCTACCTTCGGGATTAGTATTATACCTAAATAATTGTTATTTGGTGCCAGCGTTGAGCATGAACATTATATCTGGATCTTGTTTGATGCGAGACGGTTATTCATTTAAATCAGAGAATAATGGTTGTTCTATTTATATGAGTAATATCTTTTATGGTCATGCACCCTTGAAGAGTGGTCTATTTTTGATGAATCTCGATAGTAGTGATACACATATTCATAATGTTGAAATCAAAAGATGCAGAGTTGATAATGATAGTGCAGCTTATTTGTGGCACTGCCGTTTAGGTCATATCGGTATAAAGCACATGAAGAAACTCCATACTGATGGACTTTTGGAACCACTTGATTATGAATCACTTGGTACTTGCGAACCGTGCCTCATGGGTAAGATGACTAAAACGCCATTCTCTGGTACTATGGAGAGAGCAACAGATTTATTGGAAATCATACATACAGATGTATGTGGTCCAATGAATGTTGAGGCTCGTGGCGGATATCGTTATTTTCTCACCTTCACAGATGATTTAAGCAGATATGGGTATATCTACTTAATGAAACATAAGTCTGAAACATTTGAAAAGTTCAAAGAATTTTAGAGTGAAGTTGAAAATCATCGTAACAAGAAAATAAAGTTTCTACGATCTGATCATGGAGGAGAATATTTGAGTTACGAGTTTGGTCTACATTTGAAACAATGCGGAATAGTTTCGCAACTCACGCCACCCGGAACACCACAACGTAATGGTGTGTCCGAACGTCGTAATCGTACTTTATTAGATATGGTGTGATCTATGATGTCTCTTACTGATTTACCGTTATCATTTTGGGGTTATGCTTTAGAGACGGCTGCATTCACGTTAAATGGGACACCATCGAAATCCGTTGAGACGACGCCTTATGAACTGTGGTTTGGCAAGAAACCAAAGTTGTCGTTTCTGAAAGTTTGGGGCTGCGATGCTTATGTGAAAAAGCTTCAACCTTATAAGCTCGAACCCAAATCGGAGAAATGTGTCTTCATAGGATACCCAGAGGAGACTGTTGGATACACCTTCTATCACAGATCCGAAGGCAAAACTTTTGTTGCTAAATTCGGAATTTTTCTAGAGAAGGAGTTTCTCTCGAAAGAAGTGAGTGGGAGAAAAGTAGAACTTGATGCGGTAACTGTACCTACTCCCTTATTGGAAAGTAGTACATCACAGAAACCGGTTTCTGTGACACCTACACCAATTAGTGAGGAAGCTAATGATAATGATCATGAAACTTCAGATCAAGTTACTACCGAACCTCGTAGATCAACCAGAGTAAGATCCACACCAGAGTGGTACGGCAATCATGTTCTGGAAGTCATGCTACTAGATCATGATGAACCTACGAACTATGAAGAAGCAATGGTGATCCCAGATTCCACAAAATGGCTAGAAGCCATGAAATCTGAGATGGGATCCATGTATGAGAACAAAGTGTGGACTTTGGTTGACTTGCCCGTTGATCGGCAAGCAATTGAGAATAAATGGATCTTCAAGAAGAAGACTGACGTTGACAGTAATGTTACTGTCTATAAAGCTCGACTTGTTGCAAAAGGTTTTCGACAAGTTCAAGGGATTGACTACGATGAGACCTTCTCACCCGTAGCGATGCTTACATCTGTCCGAATCATGTTAGCAATTGTCGCATTTTATGATTATGAAATTTGGCAAATGGATGTCAAAACTGCATTCCTGAATGGATTTCTGGAAGAAGAGTTGTATATGATGCAACCAAAAGGTTTTGTCGATCCAAAGGGAGCTAACAAAGTGTGCAAGCTTCAGCGATCCATTTATGGACTGGTGCAAGCCTCTCGGAGTTGGAATAAACGCTTTGATGGTGTGATCAAAGCATTTGGTTTTATACAGACTTTTGGAGAAGCCTGTATTTACAAGAAAGTGAGTGGGAGCTCTGTAGCATTTCTGATATTATATGTGGATGACATATTATTGATTGGAAATAATATAGAATTTCTGGATAGCATAAAGGGATACTTGAATAAGAGTTTTTCAATGTAAGACCTCGGTGAAGCTGCTTACATATTGGGCATTAAGATCTATAGAGATAGATCAAGACGCTTAATTGGACTTCCACAAAGCACATACCTTGACAAGGTTTTGAAGAAGTTCAAAATGGATCAAGCAAAGAAAGGGTTCTTGCCTGTGTTACAAGGTGTGAAGTTGAGTAAGACTCAATGTCCGACCACCGCAGAAGATAGAGAGAAAATGAAAGATGTTCCCTATGCTTTAGCCATAGGCTCTATCATGTATGCAATGCTGTGTACCAGACCTAATGTGTGCCTTGCTATAAGTCTAGCAGGGAGGTACCAAAGTAATCCAGGAGTGGATCACTGGACAGCGGTCAAGAACATCCTGAAATACCTGAAAAGGACAAAGGATATGTTTCTCGTATATGGAGGTGACAAAGAGCTCATCATAAATGGTTACGTTGATGCAAGCTTTGATACTGATCCGGACGATTCTAAATCGCAAACCGGATACGTATTTTTACTAAACGGAGGAGCTTTCAGTTGGTGCAGTTCAAAACAAAGCATCGTGGCGGGATCTACATGTGAAGAAGAGTACATAGCTGCTTCGGAAGCAGCAAATGAAGGAGTCTGGATGAAGGAGTTCATATCCGACCTAGGTGTCATACCTAGTGCATCGGGTCCAATGAAAATCTTTTGTGACAATACTGGTGCAATTGCCTTGGCAAAGGAATCCAGATTTCACAAGAGAACCAAGCACATCAAGAGACGCTTCAATTCCATTCAGGATTTAGTCCAAGTGGGAGACATAGAAATTTGCAAGATACATACGGATCTGAATGTTGCAGACCCGCTAACTAAGCCTCTTCCACGAGCAAAACATGATCAGCACCAAGGCTCCATGGGTGTTAGAATCATTACTGTGTAATCTAGATTATTGACTCTAGTGCAAGTGGGAGACTGAAGGAAATATGCCCTAGAGGCAATAATAAAGTTATTATTTATTTCCTCATATGATGATAAATGTTTATTATTCATGCTGGAATTGTATTAACCGGAAACATAATACATGTGTGAATACATAGACAAAAATAGTGTCACTAGTATGCCTCTACTTGACTAGCTCATTGAACGAAGATGGTTAAGTTTCCTAGCCATAGACATGAGTTGTCATTTGATTAATGGGATCACATCATTAGGAGAATGATGTGATTGACTTGACCCATTTCGTTAGCTTAGCACTTGATCGTTTAGTTTGTTGCTATTGCTTTCCTCATGACTTATACATGTTCCTATGACTATGAGATTATGCAACTCCCATTTACCGGAGGAACACTTTGTGTGCTACCAAACGTCACAACGTAACTGGGTGATTATAAAGGTGCTCTACAGGTGTCTCCGAAGGTACTTGTTGGGTTGGCGTATTTCGAGATTAGGATTTGTCGCTCCGATTATCGGAGAGGTATCTTTGGGCCCTCTCGGTAATGCACATCACATAAGCCTTGCAAGCATTGCAACTAATAAGTTAGCTGTGGGATGATGTATTACGGAATGAGTAAAGAGACTTGCCGGTAACGAGATTGAACTAGGTATTGAGATACCGACGATCAAATCTCGGGAAAGTAACATACCGATGACAAAGGGAACAAACGTATGTTGTTATGCAGTCTGACCGATAAAGATCTTCGTAGAATATGTAGGAGCCAATATGAGCATCCAGGTTCCGCTATTGGTTATTGACCGGAGACGTGTCTCGGTCATGTCTACATTGTTCTCGAACCCGTAGGGTCCGCACGCTTAACGTTACGATGACAGTTTCATTATGAGTTTATATATTTTGATGTACCGAAGGTTGTTCGGAGTCCCGGATGTGATCACGGACTTGACGAGGAGTCTCGAAATGGTCGAGACATAAAGATCGATATATTGGACGACTATATTTGGACACCGGAAAGGTTCCAGGTGAGATTGGGACAATACCGGATCACCGGGAGGTTATCGGAACCCCCCGGGAGGTATATGGGCCTTATTGGGCCTTAGTGGAAAGGAGGGGAAAGGAGCAAGGGAGGGGGCGCGCCCCCCCAAGCCCAATCCGAATTGGGAGGGGGGCCCTTTCCTTCATCCCTCCTTCCTCTTCCTTCCCTCTCCTACTCCTAATAGGAAAAAGGGGACTCCTACTCCCTGTGGGAGTTGGACTCCCCCCTAGGGCGCGCCACCCTCCTTGGCCGGCCCCCTCCTCCACTCCTTTATATACAGGGGCAAGGGGGTACCCCATAGACACAACAATTGATCATTGATCTCTTAGCCGTGTGCGGTGCCCCCCTCCACTATAATCCTTGATAATATTTGTAGCGGTGCTTAGGCGAAGCCCTGCGACGGTAAAACATCAAGATTGTCACCACGCCGTCGTGTTGACGAAACTCATCCCCGACACTTTGCTGGATCCGAGTCCGGGGATCGTCATCGAGCTAAACGTGTGCTAGAACTCGGAGGTGTCGTAGTTTCGGTGCTTGATCGGTCGGGCCGTGAAGACGTACGACTACATCAACCGCGTTGTGCTAACGCTTCCGCTTCCGGTCTACGAGGGTACGTAGACAACACTCTCCCCTCTCGTTGCTATGCATCACCATGATCTTGCGTGTGCGTAGGAATTTTTTTGAAATTACTACGTTCCCCAATAGGTACTACCACTGCGAAGCAGTATCACCGCCTGTACTGCCGCAACTAGTGCCGCAAAACCCGACACGAGAAAAAGAGCCCTCGAGTCGAGGCGGTAGGAGCCAGACAAGCCAGCGGTAGTACAGCTGCGGAGTCACCGGCGGTACAACCACTGCGGAGCAGTACTGCCGCTTGTGACCCCTCAGTGGTACTACCGCTGGGTAGCACGGTACTACCGCTGGGACCCAGACAAGAGAGAAAAGATCTCTCCATCGAAGCGGAGGTCGAGGCTGTAGGATCGAAAGTATGTCTAGAGGGGGGGTGATTAGACTACTTGACCAAATAAAAACTTAACCTTTTCCCAATTTTAGTTCTTGGCAGATTTTAGCTATTGTAGGACAAGTCAAGCAATCATCACACAATTCAAGCAAGCATGCAAAGAGTATATTGGCAGCGGAAAGTAAAGCATGCAACTTGCAAGAATGTAAAGGGAAGGGTTTGGAGAATTCAAACGCAATTGGAGACACGGATGTTTTTCCCGTGGTTCGGATAGGTGGTGCTATCCTACATCCACGTTGATGGAGACTTCAACCCACGAAGGGTAACGGTCGCGCGAGTCCACGGAGGGCTCCACCCACGAAGGGTCCACGAAGTAGCAACCTTGTCTATCCCACCATGGCCATCGCCCACGAAGGACCTGCCTCACTAGCGGTAGATCTTCACGAAGTAGGCGATCTCCTTGCCCTTACAAACTCCTTGGTTCAACTCCACAATCTTGTCGGAGGCTCCCAAGTGACACCTAGCCAATCTAGGAGACACCACTCTCCAAGAAGTAACAAATGGTGTGTTGATGATGAACTCCTTGCTCTTGTGCTTCAAATGATAGTCTCCCCAACACTCAACTCTCTCTCATAGGATTTGGATTTTGTGGAAAGAAGATTTGAGTGGAAAGCAACTTGGGGAAGGCTAGAGATCAAGATTCATATGGTAGGAATGGAATATCTTGGTCTCAACACATGAGTAGGTGGTTCTCTCTCTCAGAACATATGAGTTGGAATTGTGTATGTGTTCTGATGGCTCTCTCCACGAATGAAGAGGAGGTGGAGGGGTATATATAGCCTCCACACAAAATCCAACCGTTATACACAGTTTTTCAATCTCGATGGGACCGAATCAACAAACTCGGTCGGACCGAAAAGGTAAACCTAGTGACCGTTAGAGATTTTCGGTGGGACTGACATGCAACTCGGTAGGACCGATATGGTTAGGGTTTGGGCATAACGTAATCTCGGTGAGACCGATTACACAAACTTGGTGAGACCGAGTTTGGTAATAAGCTAACCAGAGAGTTGGTCAGGCAAACTCGATGGGACCGATTTGCTCTTTCGGTGAGACCAAAAAGTTACAAAAGGGAAACAGAGAGTTTAAATTGCAATCTCGGTGGGACCGATTCGCTCTTTCGGTGAGACCGAAAAGTTATGAAAGGGAAACAAAGAGTTTGCAATCCCATCTCGGTGAGACCGAGATCCCTATCGGTAGAACCGAATTGCTAGGGTTTGGCAGTGGCTTATGACAAGTGAAACTCGGTGGCGCCGGATAGAAAGAATCGGTAGGACCGAGTTTGGCTTAGGGTTTAGGTATATGTGGATATGGGAAAGTAGCTGAGGGTTTTTGGAGCATATCACTTAAGCACATGAAGCAAAGCTCATTAAGCAACACCTCATCCCTCCTTGATAGTATTGGCTTTTCCTAAAGATCTCAATGTGATCTTGGATCACTAAAATATAAAATGAAGAGTCTTGAGCTTTTGAGCTTGAGCCAATCCTTTGTCCTTAGCATTTTGAGGGTTCCACTTTCACATCCATGCCATGCCAATCATTGAGCTTTCCTGAAATAGTCATCTTGGAATAGCATTAGCTCAATGAGCTCTATGTTGTTATGAATTACCAAAACCACCTAGGGATAGTTGCACTTTCAACCCCCTTTTTGGTAATTGATGACAACATATAGATCAAAGCTTCGACAAATGATAATAAGCATGAAATATATCGTCGCTTTGAGAAGTATGTGACAAGTAAGAGCTCCCCCTAATTTTGTGCATATTTAAAATTTGCTTTGGACTGCAAATGCACAAAGAGTTAGAGTCATGGGTTACTCTTCCATGTCACATACATCTTGGTGGAGCGCTTAAAATGATAAGAATGAAATACATGCACTCATCACCAAGAATAGTGAATGATCACATAAGATAGATAAGATGATAATATTAAGCAAACATTAAGTGTAGCTTATGATCAAACACATGATCATCAATGTCTCATGAGCAATGACATAGTATCTCACACAAAAGCAAACAAAGTTCGAAAAACCACCAAATAAAACAAGAGAGAATAAAAGCAACACTAAAAGCAACACTCTCTCTCGAAGCCTATGATCTATACATTTTCTCCCCCTTTGGCAACAAGTTACCAAAAAGTTCCTAGAAAATGCATAGTGCTAAGTCGACACTCAGGCTTGATCTTCAGGTGGTGGTGGAGTCTGGAGCACTCCAAGGACGAAGCCTTTTGTAGACGTGGTCGGAGTCGAGGCTGAAGTGGACGCTGGAGCTGGTGGAACTGAGGCTGTAGCTGGTGCAGACGTGGTGGCTCTGGGGTCAGCAACTGGCACTGTAGACGACCTCGGACCTCGTGGCACTCTGGCAAAGGCATCAGTTGTAGTCTTGCCTCTCCTCTCCTGCATGTCATCCTGGAGCTGCTCCACTGCAGTCTGAATCTCTGTCACTTTGACATCCAAGTCATAGAACTTTTGTTCCATGATCCTCTCTAAGCTTGCCGGGTTCTGAGTTAGGGTGGCTAGTCCTTGCTCAATCCGCAGGGTGGATGCAATCAAGTAACCAAGCTGCTCTTGTTTGGTTTTCAGGAAATATTCAGATGCCTCCTCTTGAGTAGGCATCTTGGCAGCTTTCTCCTTCCTCGCCTTCTCCTTCTTGGCTTGTGCTTGGGCAGATGATGGCTCATTCTCAGTCATGACCACTTGATTATCTTCAAAGTCTGGACGGATGGGCAGGTGTTCCTTGTCCAATAAGTATATCCCCGTGCCCATCTTAGAGTTGATGAGCTCCTGAATCTGTGGGGCATATCCACAGCTCCTCTTCTGGTCTGCTGCTGCCCTCTTGATTGTTTCAATCATAAGGCTCATGACTTTGAATTTCTGTGGCACGTCAAATATATGAAGCAAGTTGATCGCGTGGCCCCTGATCATCTTGTGATCTCCAGACTTGGGCAATAGGGTGTGCCTAAGAATCCAGTTGATGGTTGGCAGCCCTGACAGAAGATAGTGTACTGAGCCAAACTTGAAAGTATCAAGTGCTTCATTTGGAATCTCCTTGTACATGTTTGACATTGAGTTGTGGTCCATCTTCTTCTTGGCATAAATGTCCAAGTCATCGTCATGCTCTTCTGGGGCATTAATCAGCTGAGCCCATTCAGCAACTGTAGACTGGTACCTCGTACCCTCTGACATCCATACAATCCTGCCATCTGGATAGAAATGGGCTATGGAGTAGAACTGCATGATGAGTTCCTCGTTCCACTTTGTGAGCTTCTGCCCAACAAAGTCCTCTACTCCACATGCCTTGAAGCTGTCCTGCACTCCAGGGTAGTACTCTTCGTTGTCCTTGATGTATTGCCAATCAACCCATCTCATATCACAGACAATTGGCTTCTTGTCTAGCAGCACTGTCTCATAAAAGTCTTGCTGCTCCTTGGTGTGAAACCTGTAGTCAACTGCAGTCCTTCTCCTTGAAGCATACGGGTCTGCTTCTCTCCACTTCCGGAGCCCTGAATCTCTCCTGAGTTTCATATCCTCAGCCACAGGATGAGCATCATTGTGGTCTGGGATCTTGGGCTTGAGCTTTCTAAGAACATTCTCTTCTTCTTCTTCTGCAGCTTCAGGCACTGGGGCCTTGTTCTTCTCAGTAGCTGGGATGCTTCTTGTGTTCCTCTTTGGCTTTGGCTTTGGAGCTGGCTTGGCCTTGGAAGCAGCTGCCCCTGTTCTTATGGCATCACCCATCAGCTTGGGTGCCTTAGGTGCCGGTGTAGCTACCTCTTCTTCTTCCTCCTCATCTTCCATGATGGAAGCCTTGCCAAGCACTCTGGCTATAGTTTTCTTCACCCTTTCTTTCCTCTTCTTGCCTTCAGCAGCAACTGGCTCAATGGGAGTGGGCTTCTCAGTTGAAGCTCTTGCCTTTGACATAGGCTGCCTGCCTGCTGGCCTTTTGATCTTCATCCCTGGTTTTATGCCCTGTGCTGGCTCAACTCTCTTGGAAGTTGCTTCCTCTTCTGCCACATAATCCTCATCTTCTGAGTCTGAGGTTCTCTTCTTTCTCTGTCTTGTGGCAGCTTTAGGCAGATTGCTAGGGGTGCTCCTGCTACCATCATCTGAGGAACTTGAGGGACTAGTGCCCTCACTCATCTGCACTTGCTGCTCTGACAAGTTCTGGCTATCACTTTGGTCTGACATGATGCAAACTCTGACTGCTGACCCTGTGAATAGGTTATAGATGAGATAGAGTGGATAAGCATCACAAAATGCAGAGATTTTTGCAAAAGAATAATTCAAAAACTTAGTTTTAGTTTCCCACTGAAAGCATCTCGGATCTACCGATTTCTAAACTCGGTGATACCGAAACAGTTTTGGCACCTAAACTAGTGAACTCGGTCAGACCGAGTCACAGTTCGGTGGCACCGAGACTGCTAGGGTTTCATAGAGTTCCAAAACCGGTCACACCGATAAGTAATTCTCGGTCAGACCGAGTCTCACTTGTGCAATGGCATAAGCCAAATCGGTGGGACCGAGTTTTTCAACTCGGTGGGTCCGAGATGGTTTCGGCGGAAACCTAACCCTAAAATTTTTGAATTAAACCTAATCTATGAGTTCATTGACTGGATAGAAGTTTAACAAACGTGGCAAGAATCATGATGATCACAATGTGCTAAGAATCGGATTGGGGAATAGCACAAAGATCGAGTCCATACCCTAGTTCGGCGGAGACTCGCTACGGCGGCAACGGCGGGGTTGAATTTCCGTTGACGGCGACGGAGACCAGCGACTGGAGGCGGCTGGCGGCGAGGAGACGATCCGGAGACCAAGTTGGCAGAGCAGGCTATCGCGCGGGCGAAGGGGTTCAGAGAAATTTCCAAATTTTTGCCCGTGACTGTATATAGCCCGACCCTGTCAGTGTGACTGAGTGGAATAACTCAGTGGCACCGAGATGCAAAACTGTATACAGTTGTTGCAACTCGGTGTGACCGAATTGTTCAAATCGGTTGCACCGAGATCGAAAACCTAGATCAACTTAATGATCTCGGTAGGACCGAAAGTAGGGTATCGGTCAGACCGAGAATCATAAAGAGGTTTTGGAAGTTTAAGTCTATGACGAATCGGGGACTCCGAGCGCTCCTCACACAGAGTGGTTCGAATCTGACTTGATCAAATTTTGTGATGTAGCATGAATAGAGTTTGAGACGAGAAAAGCATAGGTAGCTAGAGGAGGTTCTTAGGCATTCTTGTCCATCCACTTGGCAAAAGGAAATAAAACCAAACAATCAAAACAACAAGTGGATGTCCTCGAATGAGTAAAATATGCAACCAGCATGCTCACACAATAAGATGCCAAATGAAATATGTGACAAGGCATGCACAACCAATTCTAGCATCTATCAAGCAATTTGCAATGACAAGGTCATCTATATATGAGTATATTGACTTAGGAGTCAAGTGAGAACACTTGATCATAGGTCATACTCATCGTTTAAGCTCAAGTGGGGTTACCACTTTTACATAAAGCATTGTTGTGTTCACATCTTTAGAGTTGCTTTAGCTCAAGTCTTAGAGTAAAGCTCCCCCTAGATGTGATATCCCCCCTTAGAGGGATGAACTAACCTCGGGTTTTGTCGATGATGACTTCATGTAGATGTTGAAGATGTGGATGCTCAATGTTGATGTAGATCACTTGGAGCTATCCATTTGAGTGAATTGCACTTTCAATACCTACATGGGTTAGTCCCACAAGGAACAAACAAGGATATCCATAGACATAGAGTGATGCACACACAAGATGATGTCCATGAAAACTTTTAGGTTACCTTGTCCCTTGTCTTACCAACAAGAGGGTTTGTGACTCCTTGAACTAGTGCAAGATGTGGAAGTTGATTGCACTTGTTCTTGCCAAAATGATAAGAGTGAAGTATGTTGGCGGAGTCACCCTCAAGAACTCTCTAGTTCTTCTTCTTTTGGATCCACACCATCTTGATGGGAATCCTTGGAGTTGTAGTCGTACTTGATGAAGTGGAACTTGAAGTAGTCTTGGGAATCCATTTGACTAAGGTCTTAGGAGCTTCTTCAAATGCATCAATTTCCTCTTGAAGCTTGTCCTTGCCTTTTTGCTTGTAGTCTTGTGGTGGAAGATCATCTTGAGCTTGTGTCCCCTTGAAAGAAGTATCATACTTCTCTTGTTGAGGAACAAACTTTGTCTTGGGGTATTGATCTTCTTCCCACTCAACTCCATTGGCATTGAACTTTCGTTCAAAACCAACACCTTGATTCTTCCGGTGCATTCCTTGCTTGCGCACAATTTCCTCGAATTGCTTACTCCCGGCAAGGCTTTTGTACACTCCTTTCTCTATAATTCCCTTCAATAAGCTATTTTCTTGCTCAAGTGTAACTTGGCTAAGAGAATCATTAGTGGAATCAAGAGAACTACTAGAAGCAACAATATTGGATTTAGCATGATCATTGTTACTGCTAGAGGAAGAATCTTTCTAGTTCTTGTTACTAGACTTGACTTGAGGCATGTAAGTGGATAAGAGTAAACGCTTGGCAATGTAAGAAGAACTTTTCTTGCGGAGATCATCATTGATTGCTTTTAAGAACTCATGCTCTTGCTCAAGATTGAGCTTTTCAAAGCGTAATTTCTCATGAGCTCTTAAAAGTTCTCGATGATCTTCGAAGATAGTTTCATGAGCTAACTTAAGAGTGTTTAGTTCTTTAGTTAGAGCCTCAATCTTCTCATTATCATTGCCATTCGTTTTATCTTGATTAGCATGATTAATTGACGTTTCATCATAGTATTCATCACTAGAGTTGACAACAAGCAAATCATCACCTAACAAGTCATCTTCATCACTATTGAAATCAACATACTCAGGGTGTGTTACCTTAGGACCTTTGGCCATGAAGCATCTTCCAATTCCTTCATTTGGTGAGTCAAATATGTCATAGGAGTTGGTTGACACAAGTGCTAGACCGGCAACACCTTCATCTTGAGTATCTTCGGAGTCGGAGTGATAACTTCTCTCGGAGTGGCTGTCGGAGTCGGAGCCGGATACCCATTCACCAACATGAGCTTGATGTCTTCGTTTTGTGTAGCTCCTTGATGATTTTCCTTCCTTTTCGAATCCTTGCTTCTCCGTGAGTATCTTCGTTCATAACGATCATCTCTACTCCTTCTCTCTCTTGGTGGTGATTCTTTGCTTCTTCTTTTTGGAGAATCTTCTCTTCTCTTGTAGGGAGCCGTACACTCATTGGAATAGTGTCCGGGTCTTCCACAACTATAGCAGTTTCGCTCTCGACTAGAAGATCTTTTGTCAATGTAGGACCTTGACTTGAAGCTTCTATCTTTGCTTCTACTCTTGTAGAACTTGTTGAAGTTCTTCACCATTAAGCTCAATTCTTCATTGAAGTTTTGTTTCTCACTTAATGATGTAGGGGCTTCACATGAGGCTTTGTAGGCACCACTTGATTTGTTGTGAAGTTCCTCTTTATCCTTAAGTGACATCTCATGAGCAACAATTCTTCCAATCACCTCCGTTGGCTTGAGATCTTTGTAATTGGGCATCATTTGGATCAATGTGCACGCGGTATCATATTTTCCATCCAAGGCTCTTAGAATCTTCTTGATGATGAATCTATCGGTCATCTCTTCACTTCCTAAGCCGGCAATCTCATTTGTGATGAGAGCAAGCCTAGAGTACATTTCAGCGACACCTTCACCATCCTTCATTTTGAACTTGTCAAGTTGACTTTGAAGCACATCCAACTTGGATTCCTTGACGGAGTCGGTACCTTCGTGCATATCAATCAAAGTGTCCCAAATTTCCTTTGCATTCTCAAGATGGCTGATTTTGTTGAATTCTTCGGGGCACAATCCGTTGAAGAGAATATCACAAGCTTGAGCATTGTATTGCAACATCTTCAACTCATCCGCGGTAGCTTCACGGTTTGGTTCTTTCCCATCAAAGAAGTCACCTTGCAAACCAACACACACAATAGCCCAAACGGCGGGGTTATGTCCAAGAATATGCATTTTCATTTTATGCTTCCAACTAGCAAAATTAGTACCATCAAAGTAAGGACCTCTACGGTGATAATTTCCCTCGCTAGACGCCATACTCTCCTAGGTTGTGAAACCAAGGCTATGACCACCAAAAGCTATGGAGATCAAAGCAAATGGAGAACAAAGCTCTGATACCACTTGTAGGATCGAAAGTATGTCTAGAGGGGGGTGATTAGACTACTTGACCAAATAAAAACTTAACCTTTTCCCAATTTTAGTTCTTGGCAGATTTTAGCTATTGTAGGACAAGTCAAGCAATCATCACACAATTCAAGCAAGCATGCAAAGAAGTATATGGCAGCGGAAAGTAAAGCATGCAACTTGCAAGAATGTAAAGGGAAGGGTTTGGAGAATTCAAACGCAATTGGAGACACGATTTCCCGTGGTTCGGATAGGTGGTGCTATCCTACATCCACGTTGATGGAGACTTCAACCCACGAAGGGTAGACGCGGAGTCCACGGAGGGCTCCACCCACGAAGGGTCCACGAAGAAGCAACCTTGTCTATCCCACCATGGCCATCGCCCACGAAGGACTTGCCTCACTAGGGTAGATCTTCACAAAGTAGGCGATCTCCTTGCCCTTACAAACTTCTTGGTTCAACTCCACAATCTTGACGGAGGCTCCCAAGTGACACCTAACCAATCTAGGAGACACCACTCCAAAAGGTAATAGATGGTGTGTTGATGATGAACTCCTTGCTCTTGTGCTTCAAATGATAGTCTCCCCAACAACTCAACTCTCTCTCATAGATTTGGATTTGGTGGAAAGATGATTTGAGTGGAAAGCAACTTGGGGAAGGCTAGAGATCAAGATTCATATGGTGTGGAATGGAATATCTTGGTCTCAACACATGAGTAGGTGGTTCTCTCTCAGAACAATGAGTTGGAATGTGTGGCTCTCTCACAATGAGAGGAGGTGGAGGGGTATATATAGCCTCCACACAAAATCCAACCGTTACACACATTTACCAATCTCGGTGGGACCGAATCAAAAACTCGGTCGGACCGAAAAGGTAAACCTAGTGACCGTTAGTGATTTTCGGTGGGACGACATGCAACTCGGTGGACCGATATGGTTAGGGTTTGGGCATAACGTAATCTCGGTGAGACCGATTACACAAACTCGGTGAGACCGATTTTGGTAATAGCTAACAGAGAGTTGGTCAGGCAAACTCGGTGGGACCGATTTGCTCTTTCGGTGAGACCGAAAAGTTACAAAAAGGAAACAGAGAGTTTACATTGCAATCTCGGTGGGACCGATCCGCTCTTTCGGTGAGACCGAAAAGTTACGAAAGGGAAACAGAGAGTTTGCAATCCCATCTCGGTGAGACCGAGATCCCTATCGGTAGAACCGAATTGCTAGGGTTTGGCAGTGGCTTATGACAAGTGAAACTCGGTGGCGCCGATAGAAAGAATCGGTAGGACCGAGTTTGGCTTAGGGTTTAGGTCATATGTGGATATGGGAAAGTAGTTGAGGGTTTTGGAGCATATCACTAAGCACATGAAGCAAGAGGCTCATTAAGCAACACCTCACCTCCTTGATAGTATTGGCTTTTCCTAAAGACTCAATGTGATCTTGGATCACTAAAATATAAAATGAAGAGTCTTGAGCTTTTGAGCTTGAGCCAATCCTTTGTCCTTAGCATTTTGAGGGTTCCACTTTCACATCCATGCCATGCCAATCATTGAGCTTTCCTGAAATAATCATCTTGGAATAGCATTAGCTCAATGAGCTATATGTTGTTATGAATTACCAAAACCACCTAGGGATAGTTGCACTTTCAGGCGGTAGGCCAAGGCCAGCGGTAGTACAGCTGCGGAGTCACCGGCAGTACTACCGCTGGAGCGGTACTGCCGCTGTGACCCCTCAGCGGTACTACCGCTGGGTAGCACGGTACTACCGCTGGGACCCAGACAAGACACACAAGAGAGAAAAGATCTCTCCATGAAGCGGAAGAGCTCTGAGGGTGAGAAGCGGAAGTGTACGTGTTGATTCCACCCAAGCAATACCACAGCGGACCCCCTCTTGATAGTACGGTGCCCTCTACGCAACTAGACACCGAAAGAGAAACGAAAGAGCTACACCGTCTTGAATGACACTCCGAGGGGAAGAAATCGTCTCGTGCCAAGGATGAATCTCTGAACTCAAAGCACACGATTAGTCCGCAAACACGTTGTCATCAATCACAAAACCAATCGAAGAATATGTGTCAACACCGCTAGGTGACAAACCACTGCAGGAGCAACGCCAGATGTTATGAACACCTGGCAGAGCAAAGCTGATGACTACTCGATAGTTCAGTGTGCCATGCTTTACGGCTTAGAACCGGGACTTCAACGACGTTTTGAACGTCATGGAGCATATGAGATGTTCCAGGAGTTGAAGTTAATATTTCAAGCAAATGCCCGGATTGAGAGATATGAAGTCTCCAATAAGTTCTAGCTGCAAGATGGAGGAGAATAGTTCTGTCAGTGAACATATACTCAGAATGTCTGGGTACCACAACCACTTGACTCAACTGGGAGTTAATCTTCCTGATGATAGTGTCATTGACAGAGTTCTTCAATCACTGCCACCAAGCTACAAGAGCTTCGTGATGAACTATAATATGCAAGGGATGGATAAGACGATTCCCGAGCTCTTCGCAATGCTAAAGGCTGCGGAGGTAGAAATCAAGAAGAGCATCAAGTGTTGATGGTCAACAAGACCACCAGTTTCAAGAAAAAGGGTAAAGGGAAGAAGGGGAACTTCAAGAAGAACACAAGCCAGTTGCTGCTCAAGTGAAGAAACCCAAGTCTGGACCTAAGCCTGAGACTGAGTGCTTCTACTGCAAAGGAACTGGTCACTGGAAGCGGAACTGCCCCAAGTATTTGGCGGAGAAGAAGGATGGCAAAGTGAAAGGTATATTTGATATACATGTTATTGATGTGTACCTTACTAATGCTCGCAGTAGTGCCTGGGTATTTGATACTGGTTCAGTTGCTAACATTTGCAACTCGAAACAGGGGCTACGGATTAAGCGAGATTGGCTAAGGACGAGGTGACGATGCATGGGAAATGGTTCCAAAGTCGATGTGATCGTCGGCACGCTACCTCTACATCTACCTTCGGGATTAGTTTAGAACTAAATAATTGTTATTTGGTGCCAGCGTTGAGCATGAACATTATATCTGGATCTTGTTTGATCGAGACGGTTATTCATTTAAATCAGAGAATAATGGTTGTTCTATTTATATGAGTAATATCTTTTATGGTCATGCACCCTTGAAGAGTGGTCTATTTTTGAATCTCGATAGTATGATACACATATTCATAATGAAGCCAAAAGATGCAGAGTTGATAATGATAGTGCAACGTATTTGTGGCACTGCCGTTTAGGTCATATGGTGTAAAGCGCATGAAGAAACTCCATGCTGATGGACTTTTGGAATCACTTGATTATGAATCACTTGATGCTTGCGAACCATGCCTCATGGGCAAGATGACTAAAACGCCGTTCTCCGGAACAATGGAGCGAGCAACAGATATTGGAAATCATACATACTTGATGTATGTGGTCCAATGAATGTTAGGCGCGGATCGTTATTTTCTCACCTTCACAAGATGATTTGAGCAGATATGGGTATATCTACTTAATGAAACATAAGTCTGAAACATTTGAAAAGTTCAAAGAATTTCAGAGTGAAGTGGAAAATCATCGTAACAAGAAAATAAAGTTTCTGCGATCTGATCGTGGAGAATATGAGTTATGAGTTTGGTCTTCATTTTTTTTTTTTTTTGTTTTTTTTTTTTTTTTTTTTTTTACGAGGTTGGACTTCATTGAAAACAATCGGAATAGTTTCACTACTCACGCCACCGGAACACCATAGTGTAATGGTGTGTCCGAACGTCGTAATCGTACTTTACTAGATATGGTGCGATCTATGATGTCTCTTACTGATTTACCGCTATCGTTTTGGGGTTATGCTTTAGAGACAGCTGCATTCACGTTAAATAGGGCACCATCTAAATCCGTTGAGACGACACCTTATGAACTGTGGTTTGGCAAGAAACCAAGTTGTCATTTCTTAAAGTTTGGGGCTGCGATGCTTATGTGAAAAAGCTTCAACCTGATAAGCTCGAACCCAAATCGGAGAAATGTGTCTTCTATAGGATACCCAAAGGAGACTGTTGGGTACACCTTCTATCACAGATCCGAAGGCAAGATATTCGTTGCTAAGAATGGATCCTTTCTAGAGAAGGAGTTTCTCTCGAAAGAAGTGAGTGGGAGGAAAGTAGAACTTGATGAGGTAATTGTACCTTCTCCCTTATTGGAAAGTGAGTTCATCACTGAAATCAGTTCGAGTGATTCCTACACCAGTAAGTGAGGAAGCTAATGATGATGATCATGAAACTTCTGATCAAGTTACTACCGAACCTCGTAGGTCAACCAGAGTAAGATCCACACCAGAGTGGTACGGTAATCCTGTTCTGGAAGTCATGTTACTTGACCATGATGAACCTACGAACTATGAGGAAGCGATGATGAGCCCAGATTCCGCAAAATGGCTTGAAGCCATGAAATTTGAGATGGGATCCATGTATGAGAACAAAGTATGGACTTTGGTTGACTTGCCCGGTGATCAGCAGGCCATAGAGAATAAATGGATCTTCAAGAAGAAGACTGGCGCTGGCGGTAATATTACTATCTACAAAGCTCGACTTGTTGCAAAAGGTTTTCGACAAGTTCAAGGAGTTGACTACGATGAGACCTTCTCACCCGTAGCAAAGCTTAAGTCCGTCCGAATCATGTTAGCAATTGCCACATTTTATGATTATGAAATTTGGCAAATGGATGTCAAAACTGCATTCCTTAATGGATATCTTAAAGAAGAGTTGTATATGATGCAACCAGAAGGTTTTGTCGATCCAAAAGGTGCTAACAAAGTGTGCAAGCTCCAGCAATCCATTTATGGACTGGTGCAAGCCTCTCGGAGTTGGAATATACGCTTTGATAGTATGATCAAAGCATATGGTTTTATACAGACTTTTGGAGAAGCCTGTATTTACAAGAAAGTGAGTGGGAGCTCCGTAGCATTTCTGATATTATATGTAGATGACATATTGTTAATCGGAAATGATACTGAATTTCTGAATAGCATAAAAGGATACTTGAATAAGAATTTTTCTCGTAGCATTCCGTAGCATTCCGTACCAAAGTAATCCAGGAGTGGATCACTGGACAGCGTTCAAGAACATCCTGAAATACCTGAAAAGGACTAAGGATATGTTTCTCGTATATGGAGGTGACAAAGAGCTCGTCATAAATGGTTACGTCGATGCAAGCTTTGACACTGATCTGGATGACTCTAAGTCACAAACCGGATACGTGTTTTTATTAAATGGAGGAGCTGTCAGTTGGTGCAGTTCCAAGAAGAGCGTCGTGGCGGGATCTATGTGTGAAGCGGAATACATAGCTGCTTCGGAAGCAGCAAATGAAGGAGTCTGGATGAAGGAGTTCATATCCAATCTAGGTGTCATACCTAGTGCATTGGGTCCAATGAAAGTCTTTTGTGACAATACTGGAGCAATTGCCTTGGCAAAGGAATCCAGATTTCACAAGAGAACCAAGCACATCAAGAGACGCTTCAATTCCATCCGCGATCAAGTCAAGGAGGGTGACATAGAGATTTGCAAGATACATACGGATCTGAATGTTGCAGACCCGTTGACTAAGCCTCTCTCACGAGCAAAACAAGATCAACACCAAGACTCCATGGGTGTTAGAATCATTACAATGTAATCTAGATTATTGACTCTAGTGTAAGTGGGAGACTGAAGGAAATATGCCCTAGAGGCAATAATAAAGTTGTTATTTATATTTCCTTATATCATGATAAATGTTTATTATTCATGCTGGAATTGTATTAACCGGAAACTTAGTACATGTGTGAATACATAGACAAACAGAGTGTCACTAGTCTGCCTCTACTTGACTAGCTCGTTGAATCAATGATGGTTATGTTTCCTAACCATAGACATGAGTTGTCATTTGATTAACGGGATCACATCATTAGAGAATGATGTGATTGACTTGACCCATCCGTTAGGTTAGCACGATGATCGTTTAGTTTGTTGCTTTTGCTTTCTCCATAACTATACATGTTCCTATGACTATGAGATCATGCAACTCCCGAATACCGGAGGAACACTTTGTGTGCTACCAAACGTCACAATGTAACTGGGTGATTATAAAGGTGCTCTACAGGTGTCTCCAATGGTGTTTGTTGAGTTGGCATGGATCGAGATTAGGATTTGTCACTCCGATTGTCGGAGAGGCATCTCTGGGCCCTCTCGGTAATGCGCATCACTACAAGCCTTGCAAGCAATGTGACTAATGAGTTAGTTACGGGGTGTTGCATTACAGAATGAGAAAAGAGACTTGCCGATGACAAGATTGAACTAGGTATTGAGATACCAATGATTGAATCTCGGGCAAGTAACATACCGATGACAAAGGGAACAACATATACCGTTGTGCGGTTTGACGGATAAAGATCTTCGTAGCATATGTAGGAACCAATATGAGCATCCAGGTTCCGCTATTGGTTATTGATCGGAGATGAGTCTCGGTCATGGCTACATAGTTCTCGAACCCGTAGGGTCCGCACGCTTAACGTTCGGTGATGATCGGTATTACGAGTTTATGTGTTTTGATGTACCGAAGGTAGTTCGGAGTCCCGGATTTGATCACGGACATGACGAGGAGTCTCGAAATGGTCGAGACATAAAGATCGATATATTGGAAGCCTATATTTGGACATCGGAATGGTTCTGAGTGGTTCGGGCATTTTTCCGGAGTACCAGGAGGTTACCGGAACCCCCCGGGGAGTAGAGGAGAGGGAAGGGAAAAGAGGGAGGCGTGCCCCCAAGTCCAATCCAAATTGGGAAGGGGGCCGGGCCCCCTTTCCTTCCTCCCTCTCCCCTCCGTCCTTCCTCTCCTACTCCTACTTGGAAGGGCTCCTACTTCTACTAGGAAAGGGGGGAATCCTACTCCCAGAGGGAGTAGGACTCCCCTAGGGCGTGCCATAGAGAGGGCCGGCCCTCCCCCTCCTCCACTCCTTTATATACGGGGGAGGGGGGCACCCCATGGACACACGAGTTGATCATTGATCTTTTAGCCGTGTGTGGTGCCCCCCTCCACCATAATCCACCTCGGTTATATCGTAGCGGTGCTTAGGCGAAGCCATGTTCCGGTAGCATCATCATCACAGTCATCACGCCATCGTGCTAACGAAACTCTCCCTCGAAGCTCTACTGGATCGTGAGTTCGTGGGACGTCACCGAGCTGAACGTGTGCAGATCGCGGAGGTGCCGTACCTTCGGTGCTAGATCGGTCGATCGTGAAGACGTATGACTACATCAACCGCGTTTTCATAATGCTTCCGCTTACGGTCTATGAGGGTACGTAGACGATACTCTCCCCTCTCATTGCTATGCATCACCATGTCTTGCGTGTGCGTAGGAAATTCTTTGAAATTACTGCGTTCCCCAACATGCCTCCTCCGGCGTCGCGGCGTAGTGGACCGAAGGCGCGCTCACCCACTCGCGGTACTGGTCGGTCCATGTGTAGGCCTCCTCCGGCCAAGTGGGTGGGGTCGGGGAGCGCTTCCACGTCGGCTCTAGATCCGGCTTGGGCTCGAGGACAGGTGGCGGCGGTGGCGGAGGCGTGACGAAGAGCGGGGTGTGGACGGAGGCCCCCGCCGCCGACAAGGCAAGGGCTTGCTCCAGCCCATCCCAATGCGCGTCCTCCTCGAGCCGGCTAGCCTCCAACGCGTGCTGCAGGGCCTTCTCGAGGGTGGCTTGGTACTCTGTCTCCGCCTCCATTTCCTCCGTCTCTACCCGCGGGGGCGACGGTGGAAACGGCGGCGGGTTGGCGTCAACGCCTAGCCGCCATTGTTCCTCCTGTTCGAGGGTAAACCAAGCCTCCTAGTTGGGAGAGTCAGTGGCATACTCGGGCATTCACCGCTGCGCCCGGCGCCTGCGCACCTCCTCATCGTGCGCCCGCTGGGTCCTGATACGTCTCCAATGTATCTATAATTTTTGATTGTTCCATGCTATTATATTATCTGTTTTGGATGTTTTATATGCATTTATATGCTATTTTATATGATTTTTGGGACTACCCTATTAACCTAGAGCCCAATGCCAGTTTATGTTTTTTTCTTGCTTTAGAGTTTCGCACAAAAGGAATACCAAACGGAGTCCAAACGGAATAAAACTTTGGCGATGATTTTTCTTGGACCAGAAGACACCTAGAATACTTGGAGTGCAAGTCAGAAGAGCCAAGCCATGAGGCGGCCACAAGGGTGGAGGGCGCGCCCAGGGGGTAGGGCGCGCCCCCCGACCTTGTGGGCCCCTTGGTGACGCCTGACATAGATCTTCCTCCTATATATTCTCTTATACCCCGAAAACTTCCAGGGGAGCCACGAAACCACTTTTCCACCGCCGCAACCTTCTGCACTCGTGAGATCTCATCTAGGGACCTTTTCTGGCATCCTGCCAGAGGGGGATTCAATCACGGAGGGTTTCTACATCAACACCATTGCCTCTCTGATGAAGCATGAGTAGTTTACTACAGACCTACGGGTCCATAGCTAGTAGCTAGATGGCTTCTTCTCTCTCTTTGATTCTCAATACCATGTTCTCCTCGATGTTCTTGGAGATCTATTCGATGTAATACTCTTTTGCGGTGTGTTTACCGAGATCCGATGAATTGTGGATTTATGATCAGCTTATCTATGAATATTATCTGAATCTCCTCTGAATTCTTTTATGCATGATTTGATATCTTTGCAAGTCTCTTCGAATTATCGATTTGGTTTGGCCAACTAGATTGGTTTTTTTTCTTGCAATGGAAGAAGTGTTTAGCTTTGGGTTCAATCTTGCGGTGCTCGATCCTAGTGACAGAAGGGGAACCGACACATATTGTATTGTTGCCATCGAGGATAACAAGCTGGGGTTTTCATCATATTGATTGAGTTAATTCCGCTACATCATGTCATCTTACTTAATGCGTTACTCTGTTCTTATGAACTTAATACTCTAGATGCAGGCAAGACTCGGTCGATGTGTGGAGTAATAGTAGTAGATGCAGAATCGTTTCGGTCTACTTGACACGGACGTGATGCCTATATTCATGATCATTGCCTTAGATATCGTCATAACTTTACGCTTTTCTATCAATTGCTCGGCAGTAATTTGTTCACCCGCCGTAATAATTTCTATCTTGAGAGAAGCCTCTAGTGAAACCTATGGCCCCCGGGTCTATTTTCCATCATATAAGTTTCCGATCTATATTTTTAGTTTCCGATTTACTTTCTTTGCAATCTTTTACTTTCCGTTCCATAAACCAAAAATACCAAAAATATTACTTTACCGTTTATCCATCTATATCAGATCTCACTTTGTAAATAACCGTGAAGGGATTGACAACCCCTTATCGTGTTGGGTGTAAGTTGGTGTTTGTTTGTGCAGGTATTCGGTGGCTTGTCGCGTTGTCTCATACTGGATTGATACCTTGGTTCTCAAAACCGAGGAAAATACTTATTCTACTTTGCCGCACCCCCTTTCCTCTTCAAGGGAAAGACCAACGCAAGCTCAAGAGGTAGCAGGTTCGCGGAACCGCCGACACCGGGATCTGGTGCGGATCCAGGTGCCAGCGGTGCGGCAGCGTGATGTCGGGGTAGGGCAGCGGCTGCCTGTACTCCCAGTGCCACCGCGCTTGGTGCACCGATATGTGCAGACATCGGCAACCTGGGCGGACACGCGCCGGCGGCGGAGGAGGAGGGGGAGGAGGAGCACGGGAGGATGAGGCACCGCGGGTGCACTTACCCTTGACGCAGCTGATGTCGAAGAGGCCAATTGCTTGCTAGGGTTTGATGGTGTCGCCGGCGAGGAAGCACAAGAGGGTGGTGGGGGCCAGATGTGGACGGAAGTGGATGAGGCCGGCCCCGCCGCACGCGTGGTTAAAAAAGGACGCTTCCACTGGCTGACTAGCGGGCCCATCGTCGGTGGTCGTCATAAATTAGACGACGAGCGGTAGTTGGGTGGCCTACAAGTGGGGCCGCGACGGACACCGAGGAGACGCGCGGCGCGTCCGTTTTCGTCCGCGCCGACACATTTCAGGCGCAATTTTGGGCCGGAAATGGATCGGCGCGGACGCCAGGCGTACTCGATTTGTGTTTGGTTCGGCGCGTTGGGCATCCACTTTTGTCCGCGCGGCCCCAAATGAATGCAGGCGGACAAAATGGGTCGCCCCATTGTAGTTGCTCTAAAATAATCAGAAAGTTGGTATTATCTAATGATATTTATTTGGCATTATAGATATAAATATATTCTGTGTAGACTTAGCCAAACTTTACAAAGCTTGGTTTTTGGAATACATGCACACACTGCACTTTATTAAAATAAAAAGAATCACACCTCCATCGCGCAGTGAGAAAAGAAGCCACTCCTCCACACCACACATTCCCACCCGAAAGAAGCAACAAACCTGTGAACACGGAGTCCTACAGGGTGACGAGGCAGTACACCCGGCCCCAAAATAACCGACCGAGCTTCAGTGATGCGTTTGTGTCAATGACAAGCGGGCCCAGCAAGTGGCCGGCCCACATGTCACTCACCCAAAGGCAGGAGAGGTACCCAAGCTCTGTCCCAAAATCACCGCGTCCTGCTCGTCGAGTCTCTCTTGTGTCCTGTCTCGTCTTCTCCCCCCCCCCCCCCCCCCCCCCCCCCCCCCCCCCCGGTGTGCAAGGAAGGCCCAACATTTGGTACTGCAATTTCCCTTTCGCTTGCTATTCTGGCCTCGCAGTTGTTCTTGTGCGTCCTAAGGTGCAGATTTCTCGCTGTGCGGACCTTATTCTGAGCGAGTTTTCGACTGTTCTTGCTGCCTTCGATTTGTTGTGCGATTTCCAGATAATTTTACCTTTTTCGCAAATGCTGTATCCAGAGGACCAAAGATAACCCCCGTGGATTTCTTCCCCGATCTCTGGTTTTTTTGGGTGGTCAAAGGCGACCCTTTCCCAGAGAGCACAGCAAATGTTCTTTTCGGAGGTTTGGAAGAAAACATTTTTCTAACCTAGTTTTTTTTCCGTGGAAAACCCTAAACTTTTGATTCTGGGATGCTTGTCCGAAAGAGCAGGTTCAGATCTTGCGACTCCTTTTGATTTTTTCTTGTCTTGAAAGCTGGAGAACATGTTTTCTTGCTTTTTATGCTTTCTTCTGGGTACATGCCAGGGGAAGTACAGTACTACTCCCCTTTCAGTATGACTGTTCTTGCTGCTTGGGGTCTGGTCAGGCCGTCCCAGCCTTCCATTTGTTGTGCGATTTCCAGATGATTTTACTTCTTTCGCCAATGCCGTTCCCAGAGGACCAAAGATAACCCCCATGGATTTTTCCCCGATCTCTGTTTTTGGGTGGTAAACGGAGCGCCCTCACTTTGTGACATTTACCCCCCCCCCCCCCCCCCCCCCCCCCCCCCCCCCCCCCTGCTATTCTAAGGGGGAAAAACACACTGCATTCTTGTCATTAGGCAGTACTTCACCCGGCGCAAGTTCTATTCTTTTTGGAGGCTTGGAAGAAAGCATTTTTCCTGAATTTAGTGTTTTTTTTCTTCGAAACTCTAAACTTTTGATTTTGGGATGCGTGTCTGAAAGAGCAGGTTTAGATCTTGCGACTCTCTTTGTTTTCTTCTTGTTTCGAATGTTGGAGAAATTTTCGTTTTCTTGCTATGTTTTATGGGTTTCTTCTGGGTAGTACTCCTACATACAGGGCAACTAGATTTCAGTTTTGTGGGGTGCTAATTGCACAAATCCCTTCACTCACCTGATTAACCGTTTCCCTTTGCAGACCAGTTTGAAGGACAGTGGTGCTGGTTCTTACCATCTCGGCGTGCTCCATTTGCTAAGGTGAGGTCTTCTCTGCCTGTTTCTTGGATCTCATCAGTGTATCTCTAGCATTACTCCCTGATTTTTACTCATGTTCAAAATTCACTTTAAGTACTCCTTTTTTCTACATAAGCACCTGAATTTTAACTCATGGAGGCACAAACTGTCAGATAAAAGCCATAGCTAACCACCACAACAACACTCGTACTAGAAGTCTTTTTTTAGAAAAGACTCGTACTAGAGTTCTAGAAGTATAACTTGTATGATATGCTGTGGAACTGTGCGCATGGTGTGTAAATGCCGTGATACTCTGTTGGCTACTGGACCTGCAGACTTTATGGCTGAGGGCATGGCAATGGCCCGCGCTGGATCATTGGTTTCAAAGCTTGAGTCCAAGATATGCTATCATAGGGATGCTGCCCTCGAGTACATGGAAATCAAGGCTGTTGTTGGTGAAGTCATGGAAGAAAAGGAGATGCTCCAGCAGGATTATCGTGGTCTGTAATCTCTTTCATATGGTTCTCTATTTCCAAATTAGTTTCTTATAGGACCCCGATAACTCTTGTGATCATTGGCATGTGTCACAACACATTGTTGAGAAGCTTCATCATTGTCGTGCATCTGTTTCAGTCTTGGACTATTTAGTGCTAAAATATCAGTTTTGATGTGAAAATGTCATGGTAACTGGGGACGTTTTGGCAGCACTGAAAGATGAACTTGAGGAGGCAAAGAAAACGATTGTGGAAGTAAACAAGGAGCTTGCAGCAGGAAGCGCGGAGACCTCTCTCAGTAAAAAGGAGCTGGAGCTTGTAAAGAAGAAGCTTCAAGACTGGGAAGCTAAGCAAAATCTACCTGAGCTACTGAATTGCTCTGCTTCTGAGCATGTCCAGCCTAGTAATAGTAAGGTAATCACACCAACGTATAGTAAAATGTGTTGGTTTCGCAGTGTTATCTGTTCATTATTTTTTCTACATTTTTTATCTGTTCATCATATTGCCATGCCATGCAACTTAACACCTTCAGGAGTTATATATCTTTTGTTGTAGTCTACATATATGCAAAAACAAAATATCTTCAGTCTATGTAACTTGGTAGGTTCCTTTCTGTCTACTGTTTGTCCTTGATAAACCATGTCTTGCTTATAAAAGTTTTGGTACGAAGCAGGGGCAGAAAAGATCAATGAGGCACCAGGAAGTGCCTTCTCAAGGTCCTCTGGGAATTGATGCTCACAAGTCTGACCTGGCAGAAGAGCGTCCTGGGAGCATGCTGGTAAACAACCCCATTGTTGGCCAAACCTCAGTTGTTCCACCAAACACAGATGATGACGTGGTGGCCCTGCGTGAACATCTGATCAAGGTTTGCTCAGAGCCATGGAATATTTCTCCAGATATATGTAGATAGATATTGCATAGTTCATAGATATGGTAGCCGATGTGACATGTAAGTCATTGTTCCAGCAATTCCTTGAAATCGATAAATACGGCGGGCGGATCATCGGGATAAAGGAAATGGGCAAACTGAATGTGAAGGCGTTCGAGATTGCTTGCGCTGAGAAGTTCCGTACAACAAAAGCCGCTGATGCGTCTAGTAAGCTGTACTCACTGTGGCAGCAGCGGATCACTGACGTAAGCTGGAATCCCTTCAACATGGTCACGGTCGAGGGCAATCATCAGGTATGTCAATTGACAGTTGTGGAAAGCTTCTTGGCATCTGACCAGTTGTGTTTGACCAATTATCGACATTAAAAGATCATGTGCTGCTGCATTGTCAGGAGGTTCTGAATGTCAATGATGATAAGCTGCAAGAACTGAAGAAGGAATGGGGAGAAGGCCCCTACAAAGCTGTCATCAATGCGCTGATGGAGATGAAAGAGTACAACTGCCTAGGCGACAGGAGCACCGTCTATGAGCTATGGAACTACAGGGCGGACCGGAAAGCCACCCTAACGGAGTGTACTGAGTACATGGCCGATCGTGTGCAAGAACTCACAGTGGTCAAGCGCAGGAAGACTCGCAGGTACATGCATGTAGCTGATTTTTCATTTTGGCGATGATAGGATCTGAATGGCAGCTGAACGCATACATTACTGTGCTTCTAGTTCAACCATACCCATACGCTTGTGTTCAATCACCTGTGTGGCATTTACTTGATCTTTAATCATCTGAGAGCCTTTCATTTTCCCTAGATTCTTTCTTTTTGCCTATCATTTTATTTGTGATGAATCTCGCGGCATCAGAACATCAGCCTATATGGCACATGAATCGTTGACACCCACCTTAGAAATCTCAAGGTAAATGTTTCGGTGATGCAGACAGGCAGATTAAGGCCTGACCTGGTGATCCATGAAACATCAGATCATTGCAACAAAGAAAAACTCCACACTGAGTTCTTGGTGTGCCCTGTCATGATTTTCTTTTCTTTTTGTGTGATGCAGGTAGGCAAAAACATCAGATCATTGTTTGTTTTTTCTTTTCTTTCCTGAAACAGTTTTCTGTTACAGCAATGAAAGCTTGCTTTGTCTAAACAAAAGTTTCCTTTATCCTTTAAACAAGAAACTAGGGTCAAAGTCGATACGCTTTCTAAGCAAACGTGCATCTGTGCTACTGAAATCACCAAAGCAGCTTACTTGTACCGATCATTGAGCTCATTGGTTCCCTTTGTATTGTCATGCAGGAATTAGTGATGGCTCCTGCAAGATGCACTAGCAAGGAAAAGAGGTTGCCAGACCCCCCTTAGTAGTAGTTAAGCAGCAAAACTGTTGTGAGTGTGCTTTGAGTAATTCTTAACCTGGCTGTAGCAAGAGAGGGGAAACTATGAGAGCAAGCCCTTTTCGTATTCTTTTTTTGCGGGGAAAGCCCTTTTCATATTGTTGGACCAAGTTGTAGCTTATGACTGTCTGTACCGTTCTACCTTATGCTCACCTCTATCTAAAACAATGCTACTCTGATATTTGAAATTCCTGCATTCGGATTTCAAAACACAGAGCAAGTGTGCTTGCATGTTTAGGTTGTCAACTCTTTAAGTCTTGCTGAATTGCATGCACCAACATGGTTGTCATTATCATGTTTCAAGTCCGTTGGGTATCTAGTAGCAGCAAAGCTTGCGAGAATTTTCTACAAACACTTTTGAATAAATTTTGAATTGCAAACATGAAAAATATGGTAACTTGCAAACATAAATTCTGAAAAAATTCAGAAGAAAAAGTAAGCAATTGGATGAAAAGAACGAATGAAAAGAGAACATGAGGACTAGGAGTTTACTTTGGATCCTTGAGATTCATCGCCGTTCTCATCATCTCATGATTCCTAGCCTTCGCCTCTGCATGGTTTAAGACGCCAAACCATGGAGATTGGCGGTTTTTTTACTACTCCAGAACCCGGGTATTCCGGATCGGAACAGGCAAGCCGCGTCCGCGAGGAGCCCAATCCAAATCTGAATGGGCTCGCCACACACACGCCCAGCCCAGCCCAGCCCACCCGGCCCACCAACACGATGAAAAGTGGACTATCCGCAGCCCAGCATCAACATCGCCCAGAAACTCAGGGTTTCCTTCCTTCCTTGGACCTCCACGCCGCCGCCTCCTCCTCCTACCTTGTCCAGACGAACCACCGCAGCGTTGTTGCCGGGAGTGCCTTCGGAGAACCACAGCTCTGCCCCCCGCGCCGCGCCTCCGGTGGCCGCTTCTTCCTCGACCCCGGCATAGGTAAATCCACTCGCTCGGGCCCTCTCCCCCTGCGTTCTCTTGTGCTCCGTGTGCCCCACGCCCGTCCAGCCGTGGCAACAGTTCGGCATGGCCTGCGTTCTGCGACAGTACAAGTTTCGCACTGCACACTGATTAGTTCAGCAGAGCATGCGTATGTACGTATTTGTAAGAACACACAATCTTTGTGGCGCTTGCTGGCCATTGGGTAAACAAATGACTTGGTGTCGATTAAGTAGAGGGTCCCTCTTCGCCAAGCAATGCATTTTCTTTCTTTCTAGAAACGGTCTCTTGCGCGCAAGTGTTCTCTGTTGGGTGATAAGTCCAGATGTATGGGTGCTTCGTTAGCAATGTGAATGGATTATTGATATGTGACGCATTTGCGATGCCAACATTTGTGCTCCTCGTGATTCTGTTATCTAATAATTAGTGTCAATGTTGAAGTAGATCTTGCCCTCAAGTGCTCAAGCCCCAGCGTCTCACCCCATGGCGAAGAAGAGGAAGCGCAGCTCCGATGCTCCCGCCTCTGCTGCCGTAGAGAAGCCTGATGACTCTGCCCCTGAGCGGCCGGAACGCACCCTCTTTGGGTTCAAGGACTCGGCCGCCAAGCCTGCTCCTAAGGACGCTGGGCCGCTCTTCCGGAACAAGGAGAAGGTGCTCATTACGTGCTCCCGCCGCATCATTTACAGGTCAGCGCAATGCCCTCGCTGCTCCGACTTCTGTGTCTGTGGTGGTGCTTGTTAGACCTATGCTTTTGTGGGGAGACTTTAAGTGTTTTGTGGATTGGTTTGCGGTGTGCGTAGGTACCGGCATCTGATGCAGAACGTGGTGTCGCTGCTGCCGCACGCCAAGAAGGACAGCAAGGTTGAGTCCAAGCAGAGCAAGGGCAGCGCGCTCAACGAGCTGGTCGAGCTCAGGAGCTGCTCCAGCTGCCTCTTTTTCGAGGTACTACACACATACTATGCTCGCTGCCTGCTTGCTAGCTTGATGGAAATAGTTTATCTTCGACCACCTCAAGGTTGCCTACTTTGATAGGAGAAGTACATAATAGGAACATTAACGGTTGCTAAATCATACTGCATTTAACATGGAACTGGTTAGTTGTTTGTGGTGTGAAATCAACTTCAGAGTTAATTCTGATCCATATCATTGTTCTGGTGTGAACCTTACTGAGCTTTGTAATCCACACTGTCTGTTATCTGTTTCACAATGTTTAAAAGTTGTCAACTCCACGTTGTTTTACTATCGCTCTAAAATTAGACAATTTAAATATGCACTAGAGTTGCTAATTCTTATATTGAAGCATCTTCTGCGTGTATATTGCAGTGCAGAAAACAGAAAGATCTTTACCTTTGGATGGTCAAGTCCCCTGCAGGGCCATCAGTGAAATTTCTAGTCAATGCTGGTATACTCTCACACCAATAGTAGTTATTCAGTTGTTTTACCATGCACTGCATTTTGTACTGTGTGTATTTTTATCGTGATGATTCATCTACTAATGCCCAACCATCCTGTAACATTTACGTGCAGTTCACACCATGGAGGAACTGAAGCTCACCGGCAACCATCTGAAAGGGTCACGTCCTCTGCTAACATTTTCTTCAAATTTTGACCAGCAACCTCATTGGAAGCTCTTGAAGGAAATGATAACACAAGTACGTGATGATTTGGCTTGTTACATTATGCTGCATGTGTTATCAGCATTTTGAACAAAGCTGATATTGACCTGTATTAAAAAAGAAAACTTCGGTTTTTGCAAGATCAATTTATTCTTATTTAGTTGGTGTCAAAAGAGGTTAAACTTGATTTTTGATGCATGTTTACGGTAAGATCATATTTGTCCACACAGTAGTTACAGACTAGCATGTGGGTGTAATGCATCCACTATTGCTCTTTTTTATGTTTATAATAATATAGGCCTCTGAAGGAAGGATTCATATTTAATAACCCAGGCTATATTAGTATAGCAGAGGTGATAATATACTTCGACATAGTCAAATTAGTAATCCAGTGGAGACATGCTCTTCTTTTAATGATAGACTGTCAGAGCTAACTCATTGCCCATTGCTGTAAATGCAGGTTTTTGCTACTCCAAAAGATCATAGGAAGGCAAAACCTTTTCATGATCATGTTTTTGTGTTCTCCATTGTGGATGACCACATTTGGTTCAGAAATTACCAGGTGATGTCTTGGTCTTTAGAGTTTTGATTACGATGAAGTTTCAATACTTAAAACCTGTCAAGTTATTAACACCATCTGAAACTTATCAAATGATATACTTGACAGATATCTGTACCCCACAATGAGATTGACAAAGTTGATAAAGGAGGCCTAGATAAAATGACACTTGTTGAGGTAAAAGTAGTGTGAGCTTATATCTTGATGGTTTATATAACTTGTTTGCTAATCAATATTCTAATGAAATTGCTGTGTGTAGGTTGGCCCCAGGTTCTGTTTGAATCCAATAAAAATATTTGGTGGTAGTTTTGGTGGCCCCACATTGTTCGAGAACCCATTCTATGTGTCTCCCAATCAGGTATAGCTTGCTTTCACCAGTTGATTTGGACTAAGTACATATATTTCAGACATCTTTGTAATGAAAATCTGGTCTTACCTCTTCGGTCATCAAGGAATAGTTATATTATCTGTTTCTTGTGTTTCTTTGCTTGAAATAAAAGTTGAACTGAGAAAATCGTCAAGTTGAATGATCTGTAGTGTCATGTTATTTATTGGTACCGCTGGTGCACAGTTAGCTTTATTGTGTTCTGGAATGGGATTTGATATCAAATATGGTATTACGAGGAGCACATTTTTCATGAAATGAGATGCATATCGTGTTTGCACCATTGGAATGGAACATTCAAATGCGTGTCATCCATTATGTTTCTCTCAGATACAGTACTCCTTGTACACTACTGCTCCATTCTGTTGGACCTAACTAACTAATCATGATTGATCTGCAAACCTAGAATAGATTAGTGCTATCGTCTGGTTGGTATCTTTTTGTGGTTCTGGGGAAAAAGATTTACAGCTCACCAGGGTATGCATATTCATGTATGCTTTGACATGTACTGATCCACACCCGGGGGTTAATAACGGTTTCATTGATTTGGAGCACCAGATCCGCGCACTGGAGAAACGGAAGAAGGCAGGCAAGTACGCCAAGAAGGTGAAGGCCAAGGTGAGGAGGAAGATGCACGAGATGGAGAACACCCTCGAGCCCGACGAGTTTGCTGATCTTTGGAAAGGGGAAGACTAGCTAGTGCGGGCGACTGTACCAATGAATTTGATCGTCAAACCCATGCATGCTGGCTATCGCCAAGCACTGAATTTTGCACTATTATGTGGTAGTTCTGGTATGACAATCAAAGCATGTGTTTTATTATGTAAACAACTGGATTTCGCTCTTGCTCATATCCATATCGCCTTGCTACTGGCTGTGTGTTTCACCTTGTCTTTTGCCACTGATATACTAGTTGCAAGCAAATGAGCAAAGCCTGTAAAAACGATTGATACCATCTCATGTCATTTTCCGCTAGGATCAGTTGATTAGAGTAATATTTGGAGAAGGTATTTGCTGTGGCATTTCGTGCCTGCATGTTATAATACATTGTTTTTCGTATACTATGGTTTCTAAAATACTTGGCCTGAATTCTAAGTCTCCAACAAACAGGATGTAGGAATGATTTTCAAAAAAGAAAAGAGAGAGTGCTATTAGGACACCACTACTGTAATTTTAGCTTTGTTTGGCCACGAACACGAGCACGTGGGACGTCTCAGGCGGGCAAAGCGGCCTCGCCGCCCGCGCGCGCCTTGCAGACGCAGCACTCTGCCGCTCCACCTTGACCCCCCATGGCCGCGGCGCGCCGGCCGTCGAGGTAGTGCTGGTAGACGTAGGAGAGGAACCCCCAGACGGCCATGAGCATGGCGACGGCCTTGATCCCCGTCATCCGGTCCCCGAACAGCACCACGGCGAACACCGGCACCAGCGGCAACGACACGGTGCCCGTCACGTTGGCGAACAGCGACGACACCCTCGTGATCAGCCGCAGCGTCGCCACCGACATGGCCTGCCACGACACGGCCGTCCCCACCAGCGTTGCCACGTACCTCGCCCTCCCGTCCTCGAACGCCGCCATCTCCCCCGGGATCGTCCGCCACTCCCCCGACGCCAGCAGCCCGCACACCGCCACCGTCGCCGCCACGAAGTTGGTGCACATCTGCACCCGCAGCACCCACCGGAGCGTCCTCCCCCGGACCGCCTTCTCGAAGGTGACCTCGAAGAGGGACAGGATGAGCGCGAACACGGCGGAGGCAGACAGCGTCAGGATGAAGCCCAGCGTGTACTTGCCGCGCGGCAGGTCGGCGGCGGAGGTGCCGTCGGAGGAGGAGCCGACGCCGAGCAGCGCGGCCGAGAAGGTGAGCACCACCACGGAGTTGGCGATGAGCGCCGTGAAGCGCTGCGCGTTGATGAGGCGGGAGGTGACGGAGTTGAAGGCCAGCTGCGTGGCGGCCACCAGCGCGAAGGTGGACACCGGCAGGTACTGCAGCGCGTACGAGTACATGAGGTTGTCGAAGCCGATGAGGGTGCCCAGCCCGAGGTAGATGGGCACCATCTTGGCCGCCGCCGGCCGGGGCTCGCCGACGGGGTCGCGCGGCGTGAGGAGGAGGAGGATGGCGAGCAGGGGCGAGCCGCCGGACTGCGTGAGCGTGGCCATCCACTTGCTGTTGCCGCCGGAGTTGTAGTAGTAACGGCCCAGCAGGGTGGCCACGGTCTGCCCGCAGAGCACCACGAGCATGTCCAGCAGCACCATCAGCCACCACCTGACGCCGCGTGTCCCCGGCCGTCGTCGCTCGGCGGCCTTCGGCCCCGCGCCGTTCTCGCCATGGCCCGATTCTTCTTGCTCCGGGACACTACCTTAATCAGTGGACAGAAAAGGTGACGTAATTTTAGTGAGTGGATCTCTTTAGTACTCCCAAAGTGCATCAGTAAAGCCCGGTTCATTTTTGCAGAAGAAACTGAAACTGAGTTCTGATTGTAGGCCAGGGCTACGTGTTTCTGCTTTGCTTCCATTCCAAGTTCCAACTACTGGTTTAGATATTTGCTTGTAAGAAACAACTTCTGAATTCACTCACATGAAGATAAGATGACCGGTATGGTATGGGTGCTCTGTATTTATTTCCACTCTCCAATGATTTGCTTGTCTCCAATCAAATACTACCACATGAAAGCTACATGCACGACGTGCAGAACTGCAGATGTAATGAGTGAGGTAGCTCCTTTTTCGATTGCTTTTTTCTTGGCGGAAGTGTTTAGGCGGCGGATATTTTGAAGAAGGTGGAGAAATTACATGTGGATGCTTGTTGCTAGTTGGTAAATTTACTGTGGAACTGCGTTGCTAGCTAGTTGAAGGGCCGCGACCAGAGCAAGAACAGGCCATGCCAGACGCATGGAGATCGCCGGGCACCGTATCATGACGACCATTTTGACAAAGAATTACCGCCTTCCCAAGATTACCGGTGGGAACTGGGAACGCAGCCAGTTAAACATCACGAAAACAAATTGTTTGCACCATCAGGACTGACCGAAACAGCTGATACACATAATCACGCTCGAGGAACGCAAGTAGAGGAGGATTACCTCTGACCTGGAGCTGGATTTCCTGAGGACTCGACATGTTGCGCCAAGAGCAGAACGAGATGGTGTCTGTATCTGCTCGCCGTTCACCTGTTGTTGTTCTTCCTTCACACCCCTCGGCCCTCGCTAATAAGTGAGTGCTACGAGCGACGGACCCCTGGCTTCCTAGCAGCATATATACTGACCAGGTCGCCGAATTGTTTCCAATTGTTTGATGCCAGTGAGCTCACATCCATTTCCACCATGATTGGGTGATATTTATTTTATCTACGGTGGAGGACCCCACGCCAACAGGGTAAGCAACTTTGGTCTACATGTTTGGAAGTCCTGCCCCCACATCTCACTCAAACCTGTCATGCGCCGTCCAGATGATGCATGATTGAGGTGCATTAGTTCGAGCTTGACTATGGCACACACGTGATAGACTTTTATTAAATCGGGGCTAAAATATTTGTCTTGTAGCACCATGAAAAAAAGAGAATTGCCAAATTAATTTGGTGAAATCAGATAAAAACTGCTACAAATGCCGTGAAGGCGCACCGCCTGTCGATCTGGGCATCAAAACAAAATCCACCCACATTGTTGAAGAGAGGACCACCATGAAGGTCGAATGCAAACATCACCATCATCACTCCTCTCCGCGCAAGCGACTCAGAGTTCACTGCAAACAAGTATCAACGGTGCCCCTACCACAGCAACCGCACAAAACCTACAAGGAGCTATGCCAAACAACGGACCACCAACAATGGCGACGAGACAATTCTGACTTTGAAGATGATCACATGCGGAAGAAATATGCATGATTTGCACGACCCAAGCTAGACCTCCTCGAAGTATACCTGGCCAAACCTCGGGCCGGGCCTAGCCAAGCCCGAGACAAAAAACCTAGGCCCGGGCCTGGCCCGGGAGCAGCGTCGGGCTGGGCCGGGTCAGGCTTTTTCGGGCCGGGCCGAGCTTCCCATGGCCAGGACTACCTCGAAGACCACCAATCAGCTATCAACGTCACCGCCTAGGCTCCATCGAGGTAGCCCCGACTCCATGATGACACATTGAGACAAAGAGAAACCTACCGGACACGCCGAACATACTCGACTACCAGAGCCCTGCCGTGACCATACACAACTCGCCATCATTATGGTTGCCAAATCAGACGCTACACCAGACAAAGGTGAGCAATTTTCCTCACAAACCATGTGAAGCAAGCCATTGTCGGTCCCATCATCCCCGCCGGCTCCAAGACGATGCCTTCAAGGAAGCGGTGCACAACACCACCACCACCTGCCTCGTGGTAGGCCTGGCACGACGGCTATGCCAAGAGGCGGCAAGGGCATCCATCGCGTGCTTCATCTCCGGCGGCAGACTGTCTCACAGTGCTTTCCCGCTGGCGGTCATGGGCGATGCATTGCAAGGGAGGAGGATGTGAAGGGACTGGTGTTGTGGTGTGGAGTTAGCCGGGTGTGGCACCTTTATATAGCGGATTCCGGTGAGGCGAGGTGTCCGGGTGCGTCAATGCGCGGCGCCGGAGTGGGTTTCTCAGCCGACGAGCTTGCTTAATGGCGGCAGAAGAACGGTCAGCGGCATTGAATGGGCGTGGTAGATATCCGTCAGTCCCGTGCAGTCACATGTCTCCATTGAACATGCGCGGACACCGGAGATGCATCGCGGGCGGCATCATTGGCAGCCGCGGCGCTTCAATGGCAGAGGCAGTGAGAGGTCGCATCAGCCCCGAGCCGTCTTCAATGTTGAGCGGCACGCTGTACAGCGGCATGAATGCGGGCAGCTGGTGCCGGGTAGGAGCGTGCGCGGGAGAGGGGAGGGGTTTTTGGTGGGCCAGGACGGTCTGAAGCAGGCTTGAGATCGGTCTAGACTTCCGTAAATCTCCCCACGTTTGTCTTCGGTTTACGGGAGAAATCACGTCCGGACCACCCATACAAGTCGGTATTGGATGATTTTTGCGGTCCGGATAACACGGGCGATTGCGGGAGGTCTACGGATCCGCCTTGAAAATGTCCTTGGTTCATAGGATAGGATTATCGTAGGAATAGGAATTTTGTAGGAAATGAGATGGCATGTACCTTAAATTCTATGAGTAGGAATAGGAAACGAGATGTCATTTGGTTGACACCAAAGGAATTTTTCCATTGAGTCTAGGCTCATTTTTATTTTTCTATGAAATGTGGAGGATAGGAACCAATCCTATGTAGGAATAGGAATCTATTCCTATGAACCAAAGGGCTCTAAAGGAAATTTTTTTATAAAAATCCTATCCTCTCGAATTCCTACGAAATTCCTCCAAACTAAAGGAGGCCTAGAAAAGTTTGACTATGCACCATATTTATTGACAGACGTGTTGTTTAACACTATAGTCGTCGCCCATGTGCAGATAGATACACACTAAACCAACCAGTATCAGTCAATTCTCCCTGAAATCTTGATCTAAAATTTTCCCTAACCCTGAAATCGACACGTACTGCTCCCATGATGACGATGATAATGATGATGATAGTGAAAGCTTAAGACTAGTCTCATGTTGCACATCAAAATCATCAAATCGTTGTACTAGGAGTAGCAATCAAACATGACTGAAAAGAGGTTCTTTGACAGGTTCACATCTCTCCTGTTTGCAGGGTTTTTTTAGGCCTACAAAAACGTCTAATACTCCCTCCAAGTAGCACTCTTCATAAGATTTCAGCTAAGATCCAAAAGCAAGCTACAGTTTCTACCTGTCAGTGTGATTCCAACCCCAGAAGTGCTATCTGGCACGCACCATATTGTCACATCACGCCGGCTATATTATTTACACAAACATCTTGGCACGTTTCGACCAATTTGCGTAGGTATCTTGACCAGATTATGTAACAACAGCGAGTAGTGGAATCGTTCAAAGATTCAAGAACGGACACGCAGATCCTGCATGACATGTCACTTGTGCGTTGAAATTTAACCCAAAATGATTGTTTCTCTTGTTTGTTTTCAGTAACCGGAGGTATCGTTTCATCGTGCACTTGTGACACCAGTTATCCAAAAATCCCGCGTCTACCAAGAGCTACGTACCACTTTAGGAAAACTACCTAACAACTAAACCTCTCCCTCCTTATTTTTAGGGGATGGACCCGTCCTTCCCCGAGTAATGCTACATTCACAGATGATTACGGGGGTTTTACCATGTAATTATGACTTGGCAAATGGTGATTGGGGTTAAGAAGGAGGGAGGGCGCCACCCAAGCGCGTAGCTAGGCCCCAGGCTACCCTGGCTATGGCATAGGGCGTGGCAATGCATTTCTTTGTTGACTGTTCACATTTTACCACTGTTCATTTAAACTGTTCCTTTGTAGTTGGTCCGGGGCGTGGGAAAATCCTAGCTACACAACTGGCCCCACCCACCTAAAAATCAGGCGGGGTGGAGAGAATTAAAGGAAGGGGTCCGTGAAACCTCCCCGTAATCATTCATGAATGTAGCATTATTGGTCCTTCGCCTTACCTCCAATCATATTCATCCACCTGGTTCGTTATGTTAATTACGTAGAACTTTTTACGTAGCTCTAGCATTGCTCCCAGTTATCCCACTTAGCATTTTTTAAGAAGTCATTTATCATCATAAACATTTTCATTATCAATAAATTTTGTGGAGTTTTTCACTAAAAAAGAAAGAAAAAAAAACAACCATGATTACACCGGCGATCTTCTTTAGGAAGGGGGGTAGTCGACCCTGGCGCGCCACATAATTTTAGTACGATGAGGGTGGATAGGATCATTCATCGTGCATGCGAGCAGCGGACCGTGCGGAGGCCCTCCTGACGTGGGTTGTGGGGAGACATGGTCCAACTGATAGTGGACAGGGCAGACTGTCCAGACTCCACTAAGGTTCCTCCCACTTTGAGGAGGGTATCTGGGATTTCGAACATCCTATCCGGTCTAGACTGATTTGGTGATCGACATTAGATGACTAAAAGTGTTTGAACCGTTTGATTCGAACGTTGGAGTTTTCACAATGTAAAGTGGACGTTACGGCATGAATCCTCGCAATTACTTGTTAGGATTTTACATATCGATCAGTTTGCACCATGTCAGCCACTGGTGCTTCAATTAGCAGCCACTGGTGCTCGAAATGGCAGCCACCTGACGTGTGACCGCGGCGAGGTATGCTGGGATCGGCCGCCAGCGATGGTGCAACTGCGACAACCACGTGCGGGAGCCACGCCCCGATGACGCTGGGACTGACAATCAACGACGTTGGATCACGCTTGTCGATGCTGCTACTGACAGAGAGGGATGCTGGAAGTGGCGACACCAAAAGCTATGATCGGTTCAACCACAATGCTGCAACCAGTGAGCAGGGGCGGAGCCAGGATTTTGGTATGGGGGGCCAAGTCAAGTTCCTAAAATTTTTCTAGACCAAAAAATAACAATCATCATACTGTAATACTGTTGGGAAACGTAGCAGAAATTCAAAATTTTCCTACGTGTCACCAAGATCTATCTATGGAGTCATCTAGCAACGAGGGAGGAGTGGATCTACATACCCTTGTAAATCACGCGCGGAAGCGTTCAAGAGAACGGGGTTGAAGGAGTTGTACTCGTCGTGATCCAAATCACCGGAGATCCTAGTGCCGAACGGACGGCACCTCCGCGTTCAACACACGTATAGCCCGACGATGTCTCCCACGCCTTGATCCAGCAAGGAGAGAGGGAGAGGTTGAGGAAGACTCCATCCAACAGCAGCACAATGGCGTGGTGGTGGTGGAGGAGCGTGGCAATCCTGTAGGGCTTCGCCAAGCACCACGGGAGAGGAGAAGGACTTGGGAGAGGGGAAGGGCTGCACCAAAGGCAAAAGGTCTGTTTTGAGAGGCCCTCCTTCCCCACTATATATAGGGAGCCCAAAGGGGGGGGCGCCGGCCCTAGGAGATCCAATCTCCTAGGGGGCGGCGGCCAAGGGAGGTTTCCCTCCCCCCCAAGGCACCTAGGGGTGCCTTCCCCTTGTGGGACTCTTCCTTTCTTGAAACCCTAGGCGCATGGGCCTCTTGGGGCTGGTGCCCTTGGCCCATGTAGGCCAAGGCGCACCCCCTACAGCCCATGTGGCCCCCCGGGGCAGGTGGCCCCACCCGGTGGACCCCCGGAACCCTTTCGGTGGTCCCGGTACAATACCGATGACCCCGAAACTTGTCCCGATGGCCGAAACAGGATTTCCTATATATAAATCTTTACCTCCGGACCATTCCGGAACTCCTCGTGACGTCCGGGATCTCATCCGGGACTCCGAACAACATTCGGTAACCACATACAAACTTCCTTTATATGTTGGGGAACGTTGCAGAAAACAAAAATTTTCCTACTCGTTTCACCAAGATCATCTAGGAGTTCATCTAGCAACGAGTCATTGGATGCATCTACATACCTTTGTAGATCGCGCACGGAAGCGTTCAAAAGAACGGTGATGATGTAGTCGAACACGACGTGATCCAAATCACCGATGACCAAGCGCCGAACGGACGGCACCTCCGCGTTCAACACACGTACGGGACGGGAGACGTCTCCTCCTTCTTGATCCAGCAAGGGGGGAAGGAGAGGTTGATGAAGATCCAGCAGCACGACGGCGTGGTGGTGGATGCAGGGCGTCACAGTAGCAGGGCTTCGCCTATACTACGAGAAGAGAGACGTAACGGGGAGAGAGGGAGGCGCCAGGGGCTGGGTATGAAGTCCCTCCTCTCCCCCACTATATATAGGAGGGCCAAGGGGGGGGTGGTGCGCAGCCTAGGAGATCTAATCTCCTAGGTGCGGCGGCCAGGGGGAGGATTCCCTCCCCCCCAAGGCACCTAGGTGCCTTCCACCACTTGGACTCCTCCCCCATGGAAACCCTAGGCGCATGGGCCTAGTGGGGCTGGTGCCCTTGGCCCATGTAGGCCAAGGCGCACCCCCTACAGCCCATGTGGCCCCCCGGGACAGGTGGCCCCACCCGGTGGGCCCCGGACCCTCCGGTGGTCCCGGTACAATACCGATAACCCCGAAACTTGTCCCGATGGCCGAAACAGCACTTCTATATATAATTCTTTACCTCCGGACCATTCCGGAACTCCTCGTGACGTCCGGGATCTCATCCGGGACTCCGAACAACATTCGGGTTACTGCATATACATATCTTCATAACCCTAGCGTCACCGAACCTTAAGTGTGTAGACCCTACGGGTTCGGGAGACAAGCAGACATGACCGAGACGACTCTCCGGTCAATAACCAACAGCGGGATCTGGATACCCATGTTGGCTCCCACATGCTCCACGATGATCTCATCGGATGAACCACGATGTCGAGGATTCAATCAACCCCGTATGCAATTCCCTTTGTCAATCGATATGTTACTTGCCCGAGATTCGATCGTCGGTATCCCAATACCTCGTTCAATCTCGTTACCTGCAAGTCACTTTACTCGTACCGTAATGCATGATCCCGTGACCAGACACTTGGTCACTTTGAGCTCATTATGATGATGCATTACCGAGTGGGCCCAGTGATACCTCTCCGTCATACGGAGTGACAAATCCCAGTCTTGATCCATGTCAACCCAACAGACACTTTCGGAGATACCCGTAGTCTACCTTTATAGTCACCCAGTTACGTTGTGACGTTTGGTATACCCAAAGCACTCCTACGGTATCCGGGAGTTACATGATCTCATGGTCTAAGGAAAAGATACTTGACATTGGAAAAACTCTAGCAAACGAACTATACGATCTTGTGCTATGTTTAAGGATTGGGTCTTGTCCATCACATCATTCTCCTAATGATGTGATCTCGTTATCAATGACATCCAATGTCCATAGCCAGGAAACCATGACTATCTGTTGATCAACGAGCTAGTCAACTAGAGGCTCACTAGGGACATGTTGGTGTCTGTTATTCACACATGTAATACGATTTCCGGATAACACAATTATAGCATGAATAAAGACAATTATCATGAACAAGGAAATATAATAATAATGCTTTTTATTATTGCCTCTAGGGCATATTTCCAACAGTCTCCCACTTGCACTAGAGTCAATCATCTAGTTACATTGTGATGAATCGAACACCCATGGAATTCTGGTGTTGATCATGTTTTGCTCTAGGGAGAGGTTTAGTCAACGGATCTGCTACATTCAGGTCCGTATGTACTTTACAAATTTCTATGTCTCCATTTTGAACACTTTCACGAATGGAGTTGAAGCGACGCTTGATATGCCTGGTCTTCCTGTGAAACCTGGGCTCCTTGGCAAGGGCAATAGCTCCAGTGTTGTCACAGAAGAGAGTCATCGGCCCCGACGCATTGGGTATGACTCCTAGGTCGGTGATGAACTCCTTCACCCATATTGCTTCATGTGCTGCCTCCGATGCTGCCATGTACTCCGCTTCACATGTAGATCCCGCCACGACGCTCTGCTTGCAACTGCACCAGCTTACTGCCCCACCATTCAAAATATACACATATCCGGTTTGTGACTTAGAGTCATCCAGATCTGTGTCGAAGCTAGCGTCGACGTAACCCTTTACGACGAGCTCTTCGTCACCTCCATAAACGAGAAACATTTCCTTAGTCCTTTTCAGGTACTTCAGGATATTCTTGACCGCTGTCCAGTGTTCCTTGCCGGGATTACTTTGGTACCTTCCTACCAAACTTACGGCAAGGTTTACATCAGGTCTGGTACATAGCATGGCATACATAATAGAACCTATGGCTGATGCATAGGGGATGACACTCATCTCTTCTATTTCTTCTGCCGTGGTCGGACATTGAGCTGAGCTCAATTTCATACCTTGCAACACAGGCAAGAACCCCTTCTTAGACTGATCCATATTGAACTTCTTCAATATCTTATCAAGGTATGTGCTTTGTGAAAGACCTATGAGGCGTCTTGATCTATCTCTATAGATCTTGATGCCTAATATATAAGCAGCTTCTCCAAGGTCCTTCATTGAAAAACTCTTATTCAAGTAGGCCTTGATGCTGTCCAAGAGTTCTATATCATTTCCCATCAAAAGTATGTCATCTACATATAATATGAGAAATGCTACAGAGCTCCCACTCACTTTCTTGTAAACACAGGCTTCTCCATAAGTCTGTGTAAACCCAAACGCTTTGATCATTTCATCAAAGCGAATGTTCCAACTCCGAGATGCTTGCACCAGCCCATAAATCGAGCGTTGGAGCTTGCACACCTTGTTAGCATTCTTAGGATCGACAAAACCTTCCGGCTGCATCATATACAATTCTTCCTTAAGGAAACCATTAAGGAATGCGTTTTGACGTCCATTTGCCATATCTCATAATCGTAGAATGCGGCAATTGCTAACATGATTCGGACGGACTTCAGCTTCGCTACCGGTGAGAAAGTCTCATCGTAGTCAACCCCTTGAACTTGTCGATAACCTTTAGCGACAAGCCGAGCTTTATAGATGGTCACATTACCATCCGCGTCTGTCTTCTTCTTAAAGATCCATTTATTTTCTATGGCTCGCCGTTCAACGGGCAAGTCAGTCAAAGTCCATACTTCGTTTTCATACATGGATCCTATCTCGGATTTCATGGCTTCTAGCCATTTGTCGGAATCCGGGCCCGCCATTGCTTCTTCATAGTTCGAAGGTTCACCGTTGTCTAACAACATGATTTCCAAGACAGGGTTGCCGTACCACTCTGGTGCGGAACGTGTCCTTGTGGACCTTCGAATTTCAGTAGGAACTTGATCAGAAGTATCTTGATCATTATCATTAACTTCCTCTCTAGTCGGTGCAGGCACCTCAAGAACATTTTCTTGAGTTGCGCCATTTTCCGGTTCAAGAGGTAATACTTCATCAAGATCTACTTTCCTCCCACTTACTTCTTTTGAGAGAAACTCTTTCTCCAGAAAGATTCCGTTCTTGGCAACAAAGATCTTGCCTTCGAATCTTAGGTAGAAGGTATACCCAATAGTTTCTTTAGGGTATCCTATGAAGACGCATTTTTCTGACTTGGGTTCGAGCTTCTCAGGTTGAAGTTTCTTGACAAAAGCATCGCATCCCCAAACTTTTAGAAACGACAGCTTAGGTTTCTTCCCAAACCATAATTCATACGGTGTCATCTCAACGGATTTTGACGGAGCCCTATTTAAAGTGAATGCAGCAGTCTCTAAAGCATAGCCCCAAAAGGATAGCGGTAAATCGGTAAGAGACATCATAGATCGCACCATATCTAATAGAGTGCGATTACGACGTTCGGACACACCGTTACGCTGAGGTGTTCCAGGTGGCGTGAGTTGTGAAACTATTCCACATTTTCTTAAGTGTGTGCCAAATTCGTGACTCAAGTATTCTCCTCCACGATCTGATCGTAGAAACTTGATTTTCCTGTCACGTTGATTCTCAACCTCACTCTGAAATTCCTTGAACTTTTCAAAGGTTTCAGACTTGTGTTTCATTAAGTATACATACCCATATCTACTCAAGTCATCAGTGAGGGTGAGAACATAACGATAGCCACCGCGAGCCTCAACACTCATTGGACTGCACACATCAGTATGTATGATTTCCAATAAGTTGGTTGCTCGCTCCATTGTTCCTGAGAACGGAGTCTTGGTCATTTTACCCATAAGGCATGGTTTGCATGTGTCAAATGATTCATAATCAAGAGACTCCAAAAGTCCATCTGCATGGAGCTTCTTCATGCGTTTGACACCTATGTGACCAAGGCGGCAGTGCCACAAGTATGTGGTACTATCATTATCAACTTTACATCTTTTGGTACTCACATTATGAACATGTGTAGTAATACGCTCGAGATTCATTAAGAATAAACCATTTACCATAGGAGCATGACCATAAAACATATCTCTCATATAAATGGAACAACCATTATTCTCAGATTTAAATGAGTAGCCATCTCAAATTAAACGAGATCCCGATACAATGTTCATGCTCAAAGATGGCACTAAATAACAGTTATTGAGGTTTATAACTAATCCCGTAGGTAAATGTAGAGGTAGCGTGCCGACGGCGATCACATCGACCTTGGAACCATTCCCGACGCGCATCATCACCTCGTCCTTCGCCAGTCTCCGTTTATTCCGCAGCTCCTGCTGTGAGTTACAAATATGAGCAACGGCACCGGTATCAAATACCCAGGAGTCACTACGAGTACTGGTTAGGTACACATCAATTACATGTATATCACATATACCTTTTGTTTTGCCGGCCTTCTTGTCCGCTAAGTATTTAGGGCAGTTCCGCTTCCAGTGACCGCTTCCCTTGCAATAAAAGCACTCAGTCTCGGGCTTGGGTCCATTCTTTGGCTTCTTCCCGGCAGCTTGCTTGCCGGGCGCGGCAACTTCCTTGCCGTCCTTCTTGAAGTTCTTTTTACCCTTGCCTTTCTTGAACTTAGTGGTTTTATTGACCATCAACACTTGATGTTCCTTCTTGACTTCTACCTCCGCTGATTTCAGCATTGCAAACAACTCAGGAATGGTCTTTTGCATCCCCTGCATGTTGAAGTTCATCACAAAGCTCTTGTAGCTTGGTGGAAGCGACTGGAGGATTCTGTCAATGACCGCATCATCCGGGAGATTAACTCCCAGCTGAGACAAGCGGTTATGTAACCCAGACATAGTGAGTATGTGCTCACTGACAGAACTATTTTCCTCCATCTTACAGCTGAAGAACTTATCGGAGACTTCATATCTCTCGATCTGGGCATGAGCTTGAAAAACCATTTTCAGCTCTTCGAACATCTCGTATGCTCCATGTCTCTCAAAACTTTTTTGGAGCCCCGGCTCTAAGCTGTAAAGCATGCCGCACTGAACGAGGGAGTAGTCATCAGCACGTGTCTGCCAAGCGTTCATAACGTCTTGGTTCTGTGGGACGGGAGGATCACCTAGCGGTGCTTGTAGGACATAATCTTTCTTGGCAGCTATGAGGATGATCCTCAGGTTCCGGACCCAGTCCGTATAGTTGCTGCCATCGTCTTTCAGCTTGGTTTTCTCTAGGAACGCGTTGAAGTTGAGGACTACGTTGGCCATTTGATCTACAAGACATATTGCAAAGATTTTTAGACTAAGTTCATGATAATTAAGTTCATCTAATCAAATTATTAATGAACTCCCACTTAGATTAGACATCCCTCTAGTCATCTAAGTATTACATGATCCGAGTCAACTAGGCCGTGTCCGATCATCACGTGAGACGGACTAGTCAACGTCGGTGAACATCTTCATGTTGATCGTATCTTCTATACGACTCATGCTCGACCTTTCGGTCTACTGTGTTCCGAGGCCATGTCTGTACATGCTAGGCTCGTCAAGTTAACCCTAAGTGTTTTGCATGTGTTCCGAGGCCATGTCTGTACATGCTAGGCTCGTCAACACCCGTTGTATGTGAACGTAAGGATCCATCACACCCGATCATCACGGCGTGCTTAGAAACGACGAACTGTAGCAACGGTGCACAGTTAGGGGAGAACACTTCTTAAAATTGTTATGAGGGATCATCTTATTTACTACCGTCGTTCTAAGTAAACAAGATGCAAAACATGATAAACATCACATGCAATCAAATAATGAACGTGACATGATATGGCCAATATCACATAGCTCCTTTGATCTTCATCTTGGGGCTCCATAATCATCTTGTCACCGGCTTGACACTATGATCTCCATCATCATGATCTCCATCATCGTGTCTCCATGAAGTTGCTCGCCAACTATTACTTATACTACTATGGCTAACGCGTTTAGCAATAAAGTAAAGTAATTTACATGGCGTTTCTCAATGACACGCAGGTCATATAAAAGAATAAAGACAACTCCTATGGCTCCTGCCGGTTGTCATACTCATCGACATGCATGTCGTGATTCCTATTACAACAGCATGAACATCTCATACATCACATATAGATCATTCATCATTCATCACAACTTTGGCCATATCATATCACAAACCACTTGCTGCAAAAACAAGTTAGACGTCCTCTAATTGTTGTTGCAAGTTTTATGTGGCTGATTTAGGGTTCTAGCAAGAACGTCTTCTTACCTACGTTAAAGCCACAACGTGATTTGTCAACTTCTATTTACCCTTCATAAGGACCCTGTTCATCGAATCCGCTCCAACTAAAGTGGGAGAGACAGACACCCGCCAGCCACCTTATGCAACTAGTGCATGTTAGTCGGTGGAACCGGTCTCACGTAAGCGTACGTGTAAGGTTGGTCCGGGCCGCTTCATCCCACAATGCCGTTGAAGCAAGAAAAGACTAGTAGCGGCAAGAAAGTTGACAAATCTACGCCCACAACATATTGTGTTCTATTCGCGCAAGAAGAACTACGCATAGACCTAGCTCATGATGCCACTGTTGGGGAACGTTGCAGAAAATAAAAATTTTCCTACTCGTTTCACCAAGATCATCTAGGAGTTCATCTAGCAACGAGTCATTGGATACATCTACATACCTTTGTAGATCGCGCACGGAAGCGTTCAAAAGAACGGTGATGATGTAGTCGAACACGACGTGATCCAAATCACCGATGACCAAGCGCCGAACGGACGGCACCTCCGCGTTCAACACACGTACGGGACGGGAGACGTCTCCTCCTTCTTGATCCAGCAAGGGGGAAGGAGAGGTTGATGAAGATCCAGCAGCACGACGGCGTGGTGGTGGATGCAGGGCATCACAGTAGCAGGGCTTCGCCTATACTACGAGGAAGAGAGACGTAACGGGGAGAGAGGGAGGCGCCAGGGGTTGGTGTGTCAAGTCCCTCCTCTCCCCCACTATATATAGGAGGGCCAAGGGGGGGTGGTGCGCAGCCTAGGAGATCTAATCTCCTAGGTGCGGCTGCCAAGGGGAGGATTCCCTCCCCCCCAAGGCACCTAGAGGTGCCTTCCACCACTTGGACTCCTCCCCCATGGAAATCCTAGGCGCATGGGCCTAGTGGGGCTGGTGCCCTTGGCCCATGTAGGCCAAGGCGCACCCCCTACAACCCATGTGGCCCCCCGGGACAGGTGGCCCCACCCGGTGGGCCCCCGGGACCCCTCCGGTGGTCCCGGTACAATACCGATAACCCCGAAACTTGTCCCGATGGCCGAAACAGCATTTCCTATATATAATTCTTTACCTCCGGACCATTCCGGAACTCCTCGTGACGTCCGGGATCTCATCCGGGACTCCGAACAACATTCGGGTTTCTGCATATACATATCTTCACAACCCTAGCGTCACCGAACCTTAAGTGTGTAGACCCTACGGGTTCGGGAGACAAGCAGACATGACCGAGACGACTCTCCGGTCAATAACCAACAGCGGGATCTGGATACCCATGTTGGCTCCCACATGCTCCACGATGATTTCATCGGATGAACCACGATGTCGAGGATTCAATCAACCCCGTATGCAATTCCCTTTGTCAATCGATATGTTACTTGCCTGAGATTCGATCGTCGGTATCCCAATACCTCGTTCAATCTCGTTACCGGCAAGTCACTTTACTCGTACCGTAATGCATGATCCCGTGACCAGACACTTGGTCACTTTGAGCTCATTATGATGATGCATTACCGAGTGGGCCCAGTGATACCTCTCCGTCATACGGAGTGACAAATCCCAGTCTTGATCCATGTCACCCAACAGACACTTTCGGAGATACCCGTAGTCTACCTTTATAGTCACCCAGTTACGTTGTGACGTTTGGCATACCCAAAGCACTCCTACGGTATCCGGGAGTTACACGATCTCATGGTCTAAGGAAAAGATACTTGACATTGGAAAACTCTAGCAAATGAACTATACGATCTTGTGCTATGTTTAGGATTGGGTCTTGTCCATCACATCATTCTCCTAATGATGTGATCTCGTTATCAATGACATCCAATGTCCATAGCCAGGAAACCATGACTATCTGTTGATCAACGAGCTAGTCAACTAGAGGCTCACTAGGGACATGTTGGTGTCTGTTATTCACACATGTATTACGATTTTCGGATAACACAATTATAGCATGAATAAAGACAATTATCATGAACAAGGAAATATAATAATAATGCTTTTTATTATTGCCTCTAGGGCATATTTCCAACATTATAACCCTAGCGTCATCGAACCTTAAGTGTGTAGACCCTACGGGTTCGGGAGACATGCAGACATGACCGAGACGTTCTCCGGTCAATAGCCAACAGCGGGATCTGGATACCCATGTTGGCTCCCACATGTTCCACGATGATCTCATCGGATGAACCACGATGTCAAGGACTTAATCAATCCCGTATACAATTCCCTTTGTCTAGCGGTACGATACTTGCCCGAGATTCGATCGTCGGTATCCCGATACCTTGTTCAATCTCGTTACCGGCAAGTCTCTTTACTCGTTCCGTAACACATCATCCCATGATCAACTCCTTGATCACATTGTGCACATTATGATGATGTCCTACCGAGTGGGCCCAGAGATACCTCTCCGTCACACGGAGTGACAAATCCCAGTCTCGATTCGTGCCAACCCAACAGACACTTTCGGAGATACCCGTAGTGCACCTTTATAGTCACCCAGTTACGTTGTGACGTTTGGTACACCCAAAGCACTCCTACGGTATCCGGGAGTTGCACAATCTCATGGTCTAAGGAAATGATACTTGACATTAGAAAAGCTTCAGCATACGAACTACACGATCTAGTGCTATGCTTAGGATTGGGTCTTGTCCATCACATCATTCTCCTAATGATGTGATCCCGTTATCAACGACATCCAATGTCCATGGTCAGGAAACCGTAACCATCTATTGATCAACGAGCTAGTCAACTAGAGGCTTACTAGGGACATGGTGTTGTCTATGTATCCACACATGTATCTGAGTTTCCTATCAATACAATTCTAGCATGGATAATAAACGATTATCATGAACAAGGAAATATAATAATAACTAATTTATTATTGCCTCTAGGGCATATTTCCAACAAATACATGCCACACGATTCCAAAACATTGATACAATTGTATAAGTTCAAATTTACCTTTACAATTGCCAATAACATGACAAAAAATTAATAATTTCACTGGAAGAGAACTTACCTGTTAAATTTTTTCAACGTTTAACCCAAGTAAGTCTCTCGTTTGGCGCTTAAAATAAAATCAATATTTTGGAGGCACTTCTTAGAGCTTCAACTTGCTTGTCTGGTGGCGGCTCCCAATTTGACATCATGAGTGTCAATGGACCAGATTTATGACTTGCACATCAGCCTTATTAACATTTTCAATGGAGAACTAGAAGCAACCTGCTTAAATAATGAATTAACGTGGACAGTGTTTGACAACGCTTTTCTCTTCATAGCTGCTGAATTGCAGTGTGACAATTAGCTATTGGATAAGTTTGATATAGGGAAAATTTGCATCACAAATAATTACTCATACAAGATAATTTGCATCACGGTCACTATAATTTTTAGGACATGTACAGGATAGGAATTTTTCATAGAATCGTAGCATTACAAGTCAGATAACCAGAACATGTAAACTAGTAAAATCTGATGTATATGTTCAACAATGATACAAGATGAGAATTGAGATTAGTAGATGCATGGTGTGATGTGCTGATGTGCTAAACCTTGGGTCCTTGGCTAGTTTCTGTTGGTTGGAATCAGGCTGCGTGCCTGCGTCGCGCGGTCGCAGTTATGCCGTATGAATAGGATCGGGAGCAATAGGTCAGGGAGAAGAGCTAGAGCTAGGGCGGGCGAGGGCACGGAACAGCGGCGACTAATTTACGTACATGTTTTTTTATGAGCCTATTCCACGTACAAGCTAATATTTTCCTTGAGCTTTTTTGGAGCTAAACGTACGTACAGGCTGATCACACAAGAACACAGAGCCCAGGCCGCTGGAAGCGGATCCTCTAACATCCTCAAGGGATGTCACGAAGCTACAGTGACATGCGTGTGTAAAACGGAGAAGGAATGGCAGGGTTACTATAGCAATTACTGTGCAGATTTACTGTAGCATGTACAAAAATAAATCGAAAAATAATTTTATTGCATCATAATTTTGTTTGTATGTAATCTTTGTAAATGTATACAGTAGATTTGTAATTTGCAAATTAATTATAATCATTTTAGGTTTAACCATATAGATGTGAAGAAAGGATGTCATGGTTACTGTAGCTTACGTGACATCCCTTAAGGATGTTAGAGGATCTGGTTCCCAGGCCGCTAGTGTGGGCTTGACATGGGCCTTCTCCCTTTTCCTTAAATTAACGCCGTATAGGAGGGGGGGGGGGGGCAAATACGTATAAGCGTGAGGAATACATGCGTTCCTATCACTAATTACACAGCATCGTTCGATCATTAGGGGGGGCAGGCCCCTGCTCGCCCCCCCTTGACTCCGCCACTGCCGGTGAGAGCATGTGTTGGAAACCATGACGTTCGTCGCCGTCAATGCTGAAACCAGTGGCACCAAAAGCTGAAACAGGCAACGACCATTGCTGCGATAGACGAAAGTGTTGGCTGCGTTGTTGCCGCCGATTTGCTGAAACTGGATAGCGACGGTGTGGTGACGAGCGTCATGACTCATGATGCTGCAACTTGGATGCACAATTGTTATGATCGACAGTGGGTTGCATTGGCGACGACGAGGAATGCTAGCGACGGACGACGGCGACAGGAGAGGGAGGTGCGAGCTGCCAATGGAGGTCGGCGTGGGGGTTGCGGAGGTGCTGCAAGCCCATGATGGCAGCGCCTATGAGCGCACACAAAAGGGGGCGACAAATGCACGTGACCGAGGAAGTAAGCGAAATGATCATCGTGCGGCTGTGCGTTCTTTGTGCGCTGTTGAATCAACGGCTCGCTAGGCCACCGATCTGGAGCTTGCGCCAGTCGACCGGCGCCTAACGTCGCCCTCCACCAAACGATCAACGGCTCAAGTGCTCAACGCTGGCGCCGTTTGGATTCCTTTTCTCTAAGGGCCTGACTCATGGCAGAAGCGTTGCTCAACGGTGCTGAGTTTAGTCAAAGTAATGTTGACCGCAGATTTAGATCGGAGCTAGCTAGCGCCATTGTTGCCACTATTGCCTGCCTTACTTTTATTCAATCGACGGTGGACGAAAGGCGACACGCACCCGTGTGCAAATACTAGGATCATAGTATTCCCCGGTCCCAATTGTCATCTTGTCGCCTATTCTTTTCAGGGCTTCGGGTTTTCAGGATACGGAGAACTCTCTCTGTGCATATCCTCGTGACGTAGATCGATTGATATGGGCGATGCTGCTGAAATTCGTCTGCAGATCGCAGGTCCCTCTCGCTCTCCATCTTGAATTCTTGATGCTGGAATCTTGTTGTGCTGACCAAATTGCAGGCTGGATCGATTGTAACCGGACTAATCGGCCGGCGATGCAGGTACAGGAGGCGTAGCTGACAATGGCACGTCTCCAGCAACCGCCGCGCTGCCGACGATGTCGGAACGCGTACGATGGTGGGCGGTGGTGCTCGTCAACATCGTGTTCCTCCTCGGCGGGCAGAGCGTCGCGAGCTTCCTCGGCAGGATCTACTACGACCAGGGTGGCGGCAGCTTGTGGATGGCCACGGTGGTTCAGTCCTGCGGCACGCCGCTCGCCATCCCACTGCTCCTCTACTTCCGGCGCCGCCCTAGGTCCACTGCGGTGACGCGGCTGCCTCTCATCAAGATCTCGGCCATCTACGCCGGCCTGGGGGTCCTCCTCGCCGCCGACAACCTGATGTACTCGTACGCGCTCCTCTACCTGCCGCTGTCGACCTACTCCCTCATCTGCGCGACGCAGCTCTCCTTCAACGCCGTCTTCTCCTACTTCCTCAACAAGGAGAAGTTCACGGCGCTCATCCTCAACTCCGTCGTGCTGCTCACCTTCTCCGCGGCGCTCGTCGGCGTGAGCCACGGCTCGGATGGGACCAACAGCAGCGTCCCGGAGGGGAAGTTCCCGCTGGGGTTCGCGCTGACGCTGTCGGCGTCGGCGCTCTTCTCCCTGATACTGTCCCTGATGCAGCTGACCTTCGACAAGGTGCTCAAGAGCGACACCTTATACGACGTGATGGAGATGCAGTTCTGGAGCAACACCGCCGCGGCCGTCGTGTCGGTGGCCGGGCTGTTCATCTCCGGCGAGTGGAGCACCCTGGACGGCGAGATGGACGGGTACAAGAAGGGCAAGGTGGCCTACGGGATGACGCTGGCGTGGACGGCCATATCGTGGCAGCTGGCCACCGTGGGCATGATGGGGCTCGTCGCGGCGGTCTCGTCGCTCTTCACCAACGTGATCAGCACCGTGGGGTTGCCGCTGTCGCCCATCGTCGCGGTGATCTTCTTCGGCGACCGGATGGACGGGGTGAAGGTGCTGGCGATGCTCATAGGGGTATGGGGGTTCTTGTCCTACATCTACCAGCACTACCTTGATGATGCCAAGGTTAAGAAGATACTAGCTGAGCGATTAGCCGACGACGACGAACACCACACTGTAAAATTCAATACGGAGTGAATAGAATACGCAGGACTTAGACTGTGCTCACCCCGTTCTTAAAAAAACTTTGTTCATCCCTGTGAGGATTTTAGTATTTTACTAAATCATGTTGCAATACTATCACCTGTAATTTTTTTTGAGAGCACGAGAGCTTTAGAAGAGAAAATGTTGGGCCAAGTCCCTCCACATGAAGATGTGTTGGCAGCCCAACATCAGCCAACATAAATTTAACACATGTGAGTCGTCAATCTCGACTGCATCCAACTGTTGAGAGTGCTTTCAAGGTAAGTAAGTGAAAGAGAAAATCTAGCCACTTCACCTTGCTGGGGTGGTTGTCATTGTGAAAGTGAGAGAGCACACAATAGGAACACAACCCGTGAGAGAGAGGAAGAAGAAGAAATTCTTTGCCGCACCTGACTGACAGTGTTCAAGCTGGTGACTGGACTCAAACGTGCTTGGATTGGCACTAAACTTTGTGAACTCATTTCTTACTTTTGAGTATTTTGATCTGGTTAGCTGGTTTGAGGATTGAGTCACTGGAAATTCAGATGGGGAAAATCGAGTTGGAGAATCAAGAGGCGGCGATCAAATGAGAGCCCGAGAAGGCCAAGACACTTGAAGAGACTGAGCTTGAGAAGGAGAGGTTGCAACTCGCACGGGACGTGAAGGATGCGAAGATCCTGTTGGCAGACGAAACCCTCTTGGATAAGCATGCAAAGAAGTGGCTTGTGGAGAAGAAGGAGATCAACGACTGAAGGGAGTACAAGGTGGCTAGGGCGGCTACTGCAGCAGCGGAGCATGCGGCTCGAATGCAGGCGGAGCATGACACATGGATGGCCTCGGAGCAGGCGGCATGGATGGCGTCCAGCGAGTGATCCGTCACACTTAAACACTGATTTTATTTTGGCATTTCTGAATTGTTGAACTATGATTTATTTTGCTTTGTTCGAGCTGTTGAATTGAGGCAATCTATATCGTATGATCAACATGCATTGATTTCATCAATTTAAGACACCACATTTAAGATGTGTGGACGTGCGACAGTCTATATGACGGGTCACCCGGCGCAGTCCGCGAATGTATAGATGACCGGATTTGCCAAATCCGACCGTAGATATTCTCATTTCCATCTTTTGGGAAATAGTCTTTGTATATATGCTCCAAAAGATGAAAATTTTGAAGCAAGTAATCCACCTAAAAGATGGACCGACATGGTATGACGGTACTGCTACTGGTAAGCTTGCATGTTGCCTAGTTGGGCACTGGCTCGAAGTATCGAACATGCCTAGTAAGGATTTATGTGACGTGGCGACGGCGGTACCTCACGATGGCTCTCAACACAGTCCTGTACTACCATACCCATGACGTCGCGCTGGCCAGCCCCGACGATGACACACATCAAATTGGACCTTCCTGCCGGCTCGTTCGTTTTCAGAGGCTCTCAACTTTCGGTGGCACCTTACTGATACAAGGTGGTAAACAAATTTTCGGCCGACTGCGTGCAAGGCAACGGCCGCTTCAAGCCGTTTGCTGCGTGACTATACTTTCTTGGCCTGTTCGCACATGTTTGCATTCGATTCACTGAGAAAGGCATTTTGTACTAAACTTTTGTACTTATTTTAAAATAAGTGCACCATACCATAAGTTCAATTAATACAATTTTCTATTACTAATCACATAAGAATATTTTTAAATAATATATTCATTATTACACAATTGTCATGTATGTCAATGAACTTTTTGGCTCTACAAAACCTAACAATTAAAGGTACACTTAAGAGTTTTCCTAAAGTAGAGGGGGCAATGGGCCCCTTTGACCCCATGAAGCTCCGTCACTGCATAATGCCAAAGGACCAAACGGCGGGGCAAAGAGCACCTTTTCCTTCTAGTTAATTATCGTTCCCAACAAGGAGAGGAGAGTATTAATCTGTCTTGTCCCATTCAAAAACAACGGTCATGCCTAAGTTAACTTCATTCTAACAAGACCTTTCTTCCATCCATAGTACTTATATATGACGGGTAACGACTACTCGTCACACCTTGGGAGACTCTCATAATAGACAGACTTATCAACTGAGCGATCAAAACGTGATCAGCCTGACGTGAACCTAACGCCCGTGGTCGGCAACCACATGTTGCACTCGAAGAACTGTGCCATGGTGAAGTTACTAGCCTCGGCCTGGCTCATATTCACGTGGTAGCCCGACCACCTCACCATGCCGGCGCTGGGGCTGTGTTCGTGTACTCCCCGTAGTAGATGGTCCTGAGCATGGTCTGGTTGTTGTCACATGCAAGCCACACCTCGGGCCGCACCACAACGCCGATGTAGAACTGCATGAACACCACCCATGAGTACGCCTTCCACGGCCGGCCCAGGAAGATCTACGTGCCGGGGCCTTGTCGCTTTGGTTGGCCTGCGCACGTAGGAGGTCGTCGTGCGCGGAGACGTTGCAGAACTAGAGTTGTTGACGCGGCCCTGGGCTGTGACGGAGTTCTTCTGGCCCTGGAGTGGGGCGCAAGCCAAGATGAGACAATTCTGGAAGATGGCGGCGACGCCAAAGACGAAGTCGACAGTCCCGGTGATGTGGCAGGCTCAGTGAAACTGACAGTGCACTTAGTTTAAAATAAGTACTGCCTCCTCCTAGCACGCGCACTCGCTCCTTTGGCATTGTGCAGTGGCAAAGCTTCATGGGGGTCAAAGGGGGCCATTGCCCCCTCTACTCTAGAAAAACTCTTAAGTGTACCTTTAATGATTAGACTTGAATATAAAAAAATTCTCAGAGTCCATGCATAACTTATCTTCTTCGCCCCTCAACTCAGATTAGCCCCCTCAACAATCTTCTTCAAGCTCCGCCACTGGCATTGTGCATGACGTTTCTTTAAGTGTTACCTTGTATATCACTCTAAGAAAGAAATTCAGTGGGTTGACAACGTGAGAATACAATCTATGGTATATTACCAAACAATATTTCAATATCCAAGCATAATATTGTTATGAAACACAAACTGAAATTCATTTAACGAAATGGCTTGCTTGACCATTTAAAAGAACTCCACATGGTGATTAACTGTCGACATATTTGGCTACTACTGCTCCAACTAAAATCACTGGCATATAGTGTTGATTCACGGGGAGGAACTCACCTCAGACTGCTCACCCTCCTGTGTCTTGTCCCTCGCGTTAGTGTGTGGCGGCTCACTGGAACGAGAGAGATGGGGCTCCTCTTCTAGGTCAGCCCCATATGGGCCTGGGCCACTTGGGCCTCACATTCAACACTCCCCCTCAAGAGGGGTGATAGATATCTATCATTCCCATCTTGTCACATGCTAGATTGCATTCTTTAGTTCCCAATCCTTTAGTCAAACAGACTGCAATCTGTTGCCCAGAACTCACATGCTCAATCTTGATGATCACAACGTCAAGCTTTTCTTTGATGAAGAATATGTCTATTTCCACATGCTTGGTTCTATCATGCTGCACTGGATTGTGTGCTATGTTGATTGCTGATTTTTTTATCACACCACACATTCATACAACTTGTCTTCAATATCTTTAATTCTGCTAATAGATTCCTGGTCCACAACATCTCACTCAGTCCCTTGGACATGACTCTGTATTCAACCTCTGCAGTTGATTTGGAAACAACATGTTGTTTCTTGCTTCTCCAAGATACTAGATTTTCTCCTACAAAGACACAATAGCTTGAAGTTGACCTCCTGTCATCCAGACAGCTAGCCCAATCAGCACCACAATAACCATCTACAACAAGGTGTCCATAACTCTTGAACAATAGTCCCTTCCTAGGAGAACCTTTCAAGTATATCAAGATTCTATGTACCGCGTCAAGATTTCCACTTCTAGGCTCATGCATGTATCTACTCACAACACTTACTGCAAATGCAATGTTTTGTCATGTATGACACAAGCACAATAATCTTTCCACCAATTGCTGATACCTCTCCTTATCCACTGGCTCTCCTGATTGAGCAGTCACTTTGTGGTTTTGATCAATTGGGGTTGTGGCTGCCCGACATCCTAAAATTCCTACATCACTTAGGAAATCTAAAATATACTTCCTCTGAGATAGCGCAATCCCCTTGGCAGACCTGGCCACTTCTATGCCAGGAAGTATTTGAGTTGGCCTAGATCTTTGACTTCAAAGGGCTTACCCAAACACTCTTTCAGTCTTACTATTTCTTCTTTGTCACCCCCTCTGATAATAATATCATCCACATATACTGCAAGTATAGTGATTTTCCCTCCTTTATGTTTGTAGAACACTGTATGATCACCGTTACACTGCCCATACCCCATATTACATACATCACGTATGAACTTGTTGAACCATGCTCTTAGAGACTGTTTCAGACCATAGAGAGATTTCTTTAACCTGCATACCTTGCCAACAGTCTCAGACATAGAGAACCCTGATGGCATTTCCATGTAGACCTCCTCTTTCAGGTCCCCATGCAAGAAAGCATTCTTCACATCAAGTTGATGTAAGGACCACCTGAAATTCGCTGCACAAGAGATCATGATCCTCACAGTGTTCATCTTTGCTACTGGAGCAAAGGTCTCATCATAGTCAATGCCGTAGGTCTGGCTGTACCCCCTCGCTACAAGCCTTGCTTTGTACCTTTCAATCTTCCCTTCTGCATTCTACTTCATAGTGTATACCCACTTGCAGCTAATTGCCTTCTTTCCTCTTGGAAGAGGTGTTAGTATTCCATGTCTTGTTCTTACTTAATGCCTCCAGCTCCTCTATCATAGCTGCTCGCCAGTTGGATCCACTTTTGCTGCCTTCCAATCAGTTGGAGGAGACACCAGCTGAAGAGAAGCAACAAATGCTTTATGGGTTGGAGATAATGCTTCATAGGAAACATAATTTCCAATATCATTGGCATCGAACCCATACTTTGGCTCTGGTATCCCTGCCTTTTCTCGAGTACCTTTGCTCAAAGCAATTGGCAAGTCCTCTGTGTCAGATGAGCTTGCATTGCTGCCTTGCTGCCCCCCTGCACCTGTGTTGGCTACTCCCCCTGAACATGATGATGTCGTCTTGAATATACTTGAGGGTTACGCTCCTCATTCACCTTCTGCCACCTATGAGAAGCATCACCTTGCTTCCATGAATACACCTTTAGCTGCTCCTCTTGCTTAGCCGTCCACCTCAGTACACAAACGATCTGTGAGGGAGCACCACCTGCCTGCCTCGGCACCCATCAGTCACAATCGGTCATTCACACTGTGATGTTATCATTTTCCGGGGCTACTGCTCGCTTCGCTGTATCGGAATATCACCCTCAATTGGTTGCTGCAGCACTGAATCGGCACCAGAATCGACACCACCACCACTCTCCCCTTCTTGACCTATCACAGTAGACTGGGTGTGGTCAAGACTTCCAAATAATCCACTAAGATCATTTTTCTCACCATAAAATGGTTCGAATTCCCTGAAGGTGACATCCATGCTCACAAAGGTCCTCCATTCGGAAGGACTCCAACACTTGTAGTCGTGCTGCCCAGAAGAGTACCCAGTGAAGATACACTTGATGGCCCATGGATCCAATTTGCCCATAGATGGCCTGTGATCCCTGACAAAGCAGACACAACCGAACAACTTGGGAGGAACCAAAAAATCATTCTTTCCCAGAAGTAACTCAGAAGGTGACTTCATACCCAGTACTCTCGATGATGTGTGATTGATCAGGTATGTCGCAGCCATCACAACTTCACTCCACAAGAATTTCGGCACATTCATAGTAAACATCAGCGATCGAGCAACCTCCAGAATATGACGATTCTTCCTTTCTGCCACCCCATTCTGAGGAGGAGTGTCCGGACATGAGGTTTGGTGCAAAATCCCATGCTCTGATAAGAAGGTCCCAAACACTTTGTTCATATACTCAGTGCCATTATCACTTCTTATCACTTGTACCTGAACCTTGAAGTGATTTTTCACATAGGCATAGGAAGACTTGAAGCATTGGAAAGTTTCATCCTTGTGACACATCAAATAGATCCATGTTATACGTGAGTGGCAGTCAATAAAGGTCACAAAATACTTTGCACCACTAACCGACACCACCGGACTTGTCCACACATCCGAGTGAACAAGCATGAATGGGGATATACTCCTAAGTCCCTTACTCACATAAGACGTCCTCGTGTGTTTTGCGAACTCACACGCATCACATTTCAGCTTGTTCTTATCGACTCCATGCATTACATCAGGAAACAACTTGAACATTTTATCAAAGGATACATGCCCCATTCTGCAGTGATGTTTCTGTCAACTGTTATTCTACTGTCCATCTGGTCAATTAGAGCACTAAAAGATAATAGATTGGCCAGAAAAGATGGCACATGTAGGACCGAAGATAACTTAATCTCAGGTGTACATTAAACTGTACCAATGCCCTTAATAGGCTGTGAGGTCCCGTCAGCAGTACATATCATTTTACTTTGAGAGGGAGTGAGCTCATCATATGACTCAAGCTCCCTGAAGTCACCTGCAACATGTTGAGAAGCACCAGAGTCTAGAATCCACTCCGGATCAGTCCTATGAGCAACAATTGTGGCCTTTTCAGCGTCATCTCTATTGGTACAGATAAAGAGGGCCGAACTTGTCCTCTCCTCCTCGATGGCGGCCGTCGTGTACATCATGCGAGCCACCCTTACCCGTGCAACATTAAAGGCTGCTTCAGCGGAGGCCAGACGTGCACGCAACACTGCTTCCTCCTAGATGCCGGCGAGCAGGGCATCCTCCAAGTCTCTGCTTGCCAGGGCACACCCAACTAGATCTCCGCCTTCTCTCATCACTTCATCTCCTACATGCCTTCCTCCTTCCTCTGCACCACACGAACATCCATCATCCGACCACACCGAATCCATGACCCTGACCTCACCACCTTTCATCTTCCTCCCGTAACTCTGCAAACAACCACAACAACACTAGCAACCCTCAGGTGCAAGCAACAGCAGTAGCAGATCAATCTTGCGGTGTCCTTTCCCAGTGACAGTAGGGGCAGCAAGGCACGTATTGTATTGTTGCCATCGAGGATAACAAGATGGGGTTTATATCATATTGCATGAGTTTATCCCTCTACATCATGTCATCTTGCTTAAAGCGTTAATCTATTCTCTTGAACTTAATACTCTAGATGCATGCTGGATAGCGGTCGATGTGTGGAGTAATAGTAGTTGATGCATACAGGAGTCGGTCTACTTGTCTCAGACGTGATGCCTATATACATGATCATACCTAGATATTCTCATAACTATGCTCAATTCTGTCAATTGCTCAATAGTAATTTGTTCACCCACCGTAATACTTATGCTCTTGAGAGAAGCCTCTAGTGAAACCTATGGCCCCCGGGTCTATTTTCCATCATATTAATCTTCCAATACTTAGTTATTTCCTTTGCCATTTATTTTACTTGCATCTTTATTTCTCTTTATCATAAAAATACCAAAAATATTATCTTATCATATCTATCAGATCTCACTCTTGTAGGTGACCGTGAAGGGATTGACAACCCCTTTATCGCGTTGGTTGCGAGGAGTTTATTTGTTTGTGTAGGTGCTAGGGACTCGTGCGTGGCCTCCTACTGGATTGATACATTGGTTCTCAAAAACCGAGGGAAATACTTACGCTGCTCTACTGCATCACCCTTTCCTCTTCAAGGGAAAACCAGCGCAGTGCTCAAGAGGTAGCAACATCCCCAAGCTTAATTCCTACTCGTCCTCAAGTAGGTAAATGATAAAAGAAATAATTTATGAAGTGTGAATGCTAGCAGGTGCACAAGTTGGATCAATGGTAATTTCAATCACCTTTTCTAGCATATTTATATATCATAACAATAGATCAACTCATAGGACTTCTCATGATAAAGTAACAAGCTATTCACATGTTAAAGTATAGATCATAAACTTTCTTGAAAACTAACAAACCGTGTTGTTAGTCATCAAAAAATTACAATTCATCTTATTTTCAGGAAGGGTCTATGTCAGAGCTTTGATTCAGCAAACTTCACATACTCAACTATCATTTAGTCTTTCACAATTGCTAACACTCACGTGATATTTATGGGTTCAAAGTTTTAATCAGACACAGAGAAAGATAGGGGCTTATAGATTCGCCTCCCAACCTTTTACCTCAAGGGTAATGTCAACAATAATAGTTCATGATGCCTTACATCCAATTGGATATATATATCAGGATCTTTCCAACACAATGTGCTTGCTAAAGGAGAAATGTAAAAAGGAAAGGTGAAGATCATCATGACTCTTGCATAAGGTATAAGACAATAATAAAAGATAGGCCCTTCGCAGAGGGAAGCAGAGGTTGTCATGCACTTTTATAGTTGGATGCACAAAATCTTAATGCGAAAGAACGTCACTTTATATTGCCACTTGTGATAGGGACCTTTATTATGCAGTCCGTCGCTTTTATTACTTCCACATCACAAGATCGTATAAAGCTTATTTTCTCCACACTAATAGATCATACATATTTAGAGAGCAATTTTTATTGCATGCACCGATAACAACTTACTTGAAGGATCATACTCAATTCATATGTAGGTATGGTGGACTCTCATGGCAATACTGGTTTAAGGGATGTTTGGAAGCACAAGTAGTATCTCTACTTGGTGCAAAGAATTTGGCTATCATGAGGGGGAAAGGCAAGCTCAACATGTTGGATGATCCATGACAATATACTTTATTTCAGATATAAGAAAACATAACCCATTACGTTGTCTTCCTTGTCCAACATCAACCTTTTAACATGTCATATTTTAATGAGTTCTCACAATTACAAAAGATGTCCAAGATAGTATATTTATATGTGAAATCTCTCCCCCTTCAATATTCTTTCATGAATTGTTCAAGTGACCAATACAATGTTTGCTAACCTTCAATAAATTTACCACCTCTACTTCTTATATGTGAAGTCATTACTCCCCATGGAGTAAGTATATGAAACATATATAAATTTCAGATTTATGATATTCAAATCATTCAACTATTTACTCATAGGATACAAGTGAATCACACGAATAAATGACAAACTACTCCAAAAAGACATTAAACTGTACCAATGCCCTTAATAGGCTGTGAGGTCCCGTCAGCAGTACATATCATTTTACTTTGATAGGGAGTGAGCTCATCATATGACTCAAGCTCCCTGAAGTCACCTGCAACATGTTGAGAAGCACCAGAGTCTAGAATCCACTCCGGATCAGTCCTATGAGCAACAATTGTGGCCTTTTCAGCGTCATCTCTATTGGTACAGATAAAGAGGGCCGAACTTGTCCTCTCCTCCTCGATGGCCGCCGTCGTGTACATCATGCGAGCCACCCTTACCCGTGCAACATCAAAGGCTGCTTCAGCGGAGGCCAGACGTGCACGCAACACTGCTTCCTCCTAGATGCCGGCGAGCAGGGCATCCTCCAAGTCTCTGCTTGCCAGGGCACACCCAACTAGATCTCCGCCTTCTCTCATCACTTCATCTCCTACATGCCTTCCTCCTTCCTCTGCACCACACGAACATCCATCATCCGACCACACCGAATCCATGACCCTGACCTCACCATCTTTCATCTTCCTCCCGTAACTCTGCAAACAACCACAACAACACTAGCAACCCTCAGGTGCAAGCAGCAGCAGTAGCAGATCAACAGTGCAGACCACTACCAGATACAACACAATACTTCAAGCAATAGCACACAGCAGCAACAATCCCAATCTTGACCAGGAATTCCCCTTCTTCCTCTTCCAAGTAGCAGAAGAAACAGCACTTCCAGCCAAAACAACACACAACAGCTAGTCCACAGAAGATGGATCCACAACAGCAGCTTGGATTGACAACAACAACCCTTCTTCTCCACTGCATCTCCCGCAGCACCTCTCAGCCACGCCTTGTCCCTGCAGCAGCAGCAGCTCTCCAGCCGCAGCTCACCCACACACCGAGCCGCATCCGCACGCGCACGCACGCCAGCTCCCGCACACACCTTGTCGCACGCGCACAATAACCTCCTCTCCCGAGTCGGCCGCGCCACCTCGCTACACTCCGCCTCCAGCCGCAGCCGCTGCGAGCTCCTGCAGCTCCTTCTCCTCCTCCTACGTTGCAACCGCCTTGCCCAGCTCGCCTCCGCTTGCCCTTCCGCAACGCACGCAACCCGCGCACAACGACCTCTTCTTGCCTGGCCCAGCGCAGCCACCTCTTTCCACCAGACCCTGCTGCCTCGCCGGCGAGCGACTATGCAGCCTGGTCTGATACCATGTTGATTCTCAGGGAGGAACTCACCTTAGACTGCTCACCCTCATGTGTCTTGTCCCTCGCGTTAGTGTGTGGTGGCTCACTGGAACGAGAGAGCTGGGGCTCCTCTTCTAGGTCAGCCCCATATGGGCCTGGGCCACTTGGGCCTCACATTCAACATATAGATTATCATAGAAATATGAGTTTAGTTCTCTGTTGTCGCTGTTAAGGGATCTCGTTTTACATATATTGCTTGACAGGTCATGCATGTTAAGCACATAGCTAGTGCTATAGAGAACTTGGTAATCCATAATAATAATATATTCTAACTAGAACGACCAAATTGGTTTTCCTCATGGAGGAACTCAATAAAACTACAAACCAGAATTTGTTCTTATTTTAAAATCTTGGCCTGATCCCCCGATTTTTTCTTCAGAGTTTATACAATGAAATAAATTTAAATAGCAAACAAAAGGCTATTGATCTGCTAGCTAAATATACACAAGATCATTTCACCAATCCTTCCATGTGAGTCGTAGGTGATGTGCATCCCGAATAACGATCAAGGCTTTTTATTGGACCTTGAAGACATTTCATCAACATAGACTCCACTGGAAAAAGGCATTACATCTTCAAAGATAGCTTCAATTAACCGCTTTGTACAAAAATATTTGATCACCATAACTTGTTAAACAAATTCAACAGAGTTATGTTATCCACTGTTGAAATATACACCTACCTTGCTATCATTTAATTGGGTTACTGATGTCTACTACACAACCTTCTTCTTGTAGATGTTGTTGGGCCTCCAAGTGCAGAGGTTTGTAGGACAGCAGCAAATTTCCCTCAAGTGGATGACCTAAGGTTTATCAATCCGTGGGAGGCATAGGATGAAGATGGTCTCTCTCAAACAACCCTGCAACCAAATAACAAATAGTCTCTTGTGTCCCCAATACACCGAATACAATGGTAAATTGTATAGATGCACTAGTTTGGCGAAGAGATGGTGATACAAGTGCAATATGGATAGTAGATAATGGTTTTTGTAATTTGAAAATATAAAAATAACAAGGTAACTAATGATAGAAGTGAGCACAAACGGTATTGCAATGCTAGGAAACAAGGCCTAGGGTTCATACTTTCACTAGTGCAAGTCCTCTCAACAATAATAACATAATTGGATCATATAACCATCCCTCAACATGCAACAAAGAGTCACTCCAAAGTCACTAATAGCGGAAAACAAACGAAGAGATTATGGTAGGGTACGAAACCACCTCAAAGTTATTCTTTCCGATCGATCTATTCAAGAGTCCGTAGTAAAATAACACAAAGCTATTCTTTTCGTTCAATCTATCATAGAGTTCGTACTAGAATAACACCTTAAGACACAAATCAACCAAAACCCTAATGTCACCTAGATACTCCAATGTCACCTCAAGTATCCGTGGGTATGATTATATGATATGCATCACACAATTTCAGATTCATCTATTCAACCAACACAAAGAACTTCAAAGAGTGCCCCAAAGTTTCTACCGGAGAGTCAAGACGAAAACGTGTGCCAACCCCTATGCATAAGTTCACGAGGTCACGGAACTCGCAAGTTGATCACCAAAACATACATCAAGTGGATCACATGATATCCCATTGTCACCACAGATAAGCACATGCAAGACATACATCAGGTGTTCTCAAATCCTTAAAGACTCAATCCAATAAGATAACTTCAAAGGGAAAATTCAATCCATTACAAGAGAGTAGAGGGGGAGAAACATCATAAGATCCAAATATAATAGCAAAGCTCGCAATACATCAAGATCGTGCCGACTCAAGAACATGAGAGAGAGAGAGATCAAACACATAGCTACTAGTATATACCCTCAACCCCGAGGGAGAACTACTCCCTCCTCGTCATGGAGAGCGCTGGGATGATGAAGATGGCCACCAAAGAGGGATTCCCCCCTCCGGCAGGGTGCCGGAACGTGTCTAGATTGGTTTTCGGTGGCTACGGAGGCTTCTGGCGGCGGAACTCCCAATCTATTCTGCTCCTCGATGTTTTTAGGGTATATTGATATATATAGGTGAAAGAAGTCGGTCAGGGGAGCCACGAGGGGCCCACGAGGGTGGGGGGCACGCCCAGGGGGGTAGGGCGCGCCTCCCTGCCTCATGGCTTCCTCGAAGCTTCCCTGACGTCTACTCCAAGTCTCCTGGATTGCTTCCATTCCAAAAATAACTCTCCCGAAGGTTTCATTCCGTTTGGACTCCGTTTGATATTCCTTTTCTTCGAAACACTGAAATAGGCAAGAAAACAACAATTTGGGCTGGGCCTCCGGTTAATAGGTTAGTCCCAAAAATAATATAAAAGTGTTTAGTAAAGCCCATAAACATCCAAAACAGATAATATAATAGCATGAATACTTCATAAATTATAGATACGTTGGAGACGTATCAACATCTGATACGTCTCCAACGCATCTATAATTTTTTATTGTTCCATGCTATATTATATCCTGTTTTGGACATTATTGGGCTTTAGTATACACTTTTATATTATTTTTGGGACTAACCTATTAACCGGAGGCCCAGCCTAGAATTGCTGTTTTTTTGCCTATTTTAGGGTTTCGCAGAAAAAGAATATCAAATGGAGTCCAAACGGAATGAAACCTTTGGGAACGTGATTTTTGGAACGAACATGATCCAGAGGACTTGGACTCTACGTCAAGCAATCAACCAGGAAGGCATGAGGTAGGGGGGCACGCCTACCCCCCCAGGCGCGCCCTCCACTCGTGGGGCCATGTTGCTCCACCGACGTACTCCTTCCTCCTATATATACCTACGTACCCCCAAACTACCAGATACAGAGCCAAAACCCTAATTCCACCACCGTAACTTTCTGTATCCACAAGATCCCATCTTGGGGCCTTTTCTGGAGCTCCGTCGGAGGGGTATCGATCACGGAAGGCTTCTACATCAACACCATAGCCTCTCCGATGAAGTGTGAGTAGTTTACTTCAGACCTAAGGGTCCATAGTTATTAGCTAGATGTCTTCTTCTCTTGTTTTGGATGTCAATACAAAGTTCTCCCCCTCTCTTGTGGAGATCTATTCGATGTAATCTTCTTTCGTGGTGTGTTTGTTGAGACCGATGAATTGTGGGTTTGTGATCAAGTTTATCTATGAACAATATTTGAATCTTCTTTGAATTCTTTTATGTATGATTGGTTATCTTTGCAAGTCTCTTCAAATTATCAGTTTGGTTTGGCCTACTAGATTGATCTTTCTTGCAATGGGAGAAGTGCTTAGCTTTGGGTTCAATCTTGCGGTGTCCTTTCCCAGTGATAGTAGGGCAGCAAGGCACGTATTGTATTGTTTCCATCTAGGATAACAAGATGGGGTTTATATCATATTGCATGAGTTTATCCCTCTACATCATGTCATCTTGCTTAAAGCGTTACTCTATTCTCTTGAACTTAATACTCTAGATGCATGCTGGATAGCGGTCGATGTGTGGAGTAATAGTAGTTGATGCATACAGGAGTCGGTCTACTTGTCTCAGACGTGATGCCTATATACATGATCATACCTAGATATTCTCATAACTATGCTCAATTATGTCAATTGCTCAACAGTAATTTGTTCACCCACCATAATACTTATGCTCTTGAGAGAAGCCTCTAGTGAAACCTATGGCCCCCGGGTCTATTTTCCATCATATTAATCTTCCAATACTTAGTTATTTCCTTTGCCATTTATTTTACTTGCATCTTTATTTCTCTTTATCATAAAAATACCAAAAATATTATCTTATCATATCTATCAGATCTCACTCTTGTAGGTGACCGTGAAGGGATTGACAACCCCTTTATCGCGTTGGTTGCGAGGAGTTTATTTGTCTGCGGAGGTGCTAGGGACTCGTGCATGGCCTCCTACTGGATTGATACATTGGTTCTCAAAAACCGAGGGAAATACTTACGCTGCTCTACTACATCACCCTTTCCTCTTCAAGGGAAAACCAACGCAGTGCTCAAGAGGTAGCAACATCCCCAAGCTTAATTCCTACTCGTCCTCAAGTAGGTAAATGATAAAAGAAATAATTTATGAAGTGTGAATGCTAGCAGGTGCACAAGTTGGATCAATGATAATATCAATCACCTTTTCTAGCATCATTATATATCATAACAATAGATCAACTCATAGGACTTCTCATGATAAAGTAACAAGCTATTCACATGTTAAAGTATAGATCATGAACTTTCTTGAAAACTAACAAACCGTGTTGTTAGTCATCAAACAATTACAATTCATCTTATTTTCAGGAAGGGTCTATGTCAGAGCTTTGATTCAGCAAACTTCACATACTCAACTATCATTTAGTCTTTCACAATTGCTAACACTCACGTGATATTTATGGGTTCAAAGTTTTAATTAGACACAGAGAAAGATAGAGGCTTATAGATTCGCCTCCCAACCTTTTACCTCAAGGGTAATGTTAACAATAATAGTTCATGATGCCTTACATCCAATTGGATATATATATCAGGATCTTTCCAACACAATGTGCTTGCCAAAGGAGAAATGTAAAAAGGAAAGGTGAAGATCATCATGACTCTTGCATAAGGTATAAGACAATAATAAAAGATAGGCCCTTCGCAGAGGGAAGCAGAGGTTGTCATGCACTTTTATAGTTTGGATGCACAAAATCTTAATGCGAAAGAACATCACTTTATATTGCCACTTGTGATAGGGACCTTTATTATGCAGTCTGTCGCTTCTATGGCTTCCTCATCACAAGATCGTATAAAGCTTATTTTTTCCACACTAATAGATCATACATATTTAGAGAGCAATTTTTATTGCATGCACCGATAACAACTTACTTGAAGGATCTTACTCAATCCATATGTAGGTATGGTGGACTCTCATGGCAATACTGGTTTAAGGGATGTTTGGAAGCACAAGTAGTATCTCTACTTGGTGCAAAGAATTTGGCTATCATGAGGGGGAAAGGCAAGCTCAACATGTTGGATGATCCATGACAATATACTTTATTTCAGATATAAGAAAACATAACCCATTACGTTGTCTTCCTTGTCCAACATCAACCTTTTAACATGTCATATTTTAATGAGTGCTCACAATTACAAAAGATGTCCAAGATAGTATATTTATATGTGAAATCTCTCTCCCTTCAATATTCTTTCATGAATTGTTCAAGTGACCAATACAATGTTTGCTAACCTTCAATAAATTTACCACCTCTAATTCTTATATGTGAAGTCATTACTCCCCATGGAGTAAGTATATGAAACATATATAAATTTCAGATTTATGATATTCAAATCATTCAACTATTTACTCATATGATATAAGTGAAGCACACGAGTAAATGACAAACTACTCCAAAAAGATATAAGTGAAGATCAATGAGTAGTTAAATAATTATTTAGCTATGTGAAGACTCTCCCATTTAAGGATTTCAGATCTTTAGATATTATTCAAACAGCAAGCAAAAAAAAATAAAACAACAATCCAAGGATAGCACTCATCATGTGAAGAAGCAAAAACTTAGGATCAACCGATACTAACCGATAGTTGTCGAAGAAGAAAGGTGGGATGCCAACCGGGGCATCCCCAATCTTAGACGCTTGAGACTTCTTGAAATATTATCTTGGGATGCCTTGGGCATCCCCAATCTTGAGATTTTGTGTCTCCTTAATTCCTCTGATATCACGGCCTGCCTAAATCTCAAAAGCTTCATCCACACAAAACTCAACAAGGACTCGTGAGATAAGTTAGTATAAACCAATGCAAAAACCTTAGCATACTCTTCTGTAGCAAATCACTAAAATTATTAATCAACATTGCATACTAAATGCCTCCACATACTTAATAGTCCTATCCTCAAATAGAATCATTAAACAAGCAAACATATGCAAACAAAACAGCAATCTGCCTAAACAGGACAGTCTGTGAAGAATGCAGCAAGATCCGTACTTCCCTAGCTCCAAAAATTATGAAAGAAAATTACCACTGTAGTAAATTTCTCAGAGCTTAGTATGCAAATGGTTTCAACATTTTATCACATTCTGACTTTTCTAGGGAATGTTTGCAACAGTGGTAAACTTTCTATTTTCAAACAGCAACATGTAGACTTGTAAAATAAGCATAGTAAAGGCAATCAATGCCACTTTTATTGAAATAAAAGATGAAAAACATTATTATAAATAAAAGAAAGAAAATCCTAACAAAATAAATTGATGCTCCAAGCAAAACACATATCATGTGGTGAATAAAAATATAGCTCCAAGTAAAGTTACCGATGAACGAAGACGAAAGAGGGGATGCCTTCTGGGGCATCCCCAAGCTTAGGCTCTTGGTTGTCCTTGAATATTACCTTGGGGTGCCTTGGGAATCCCCAATCTTAGGATCTTGACACTCCTTATTCCATGGTCCATCGAATCTTTACCCAAAACTTGAAAACTTCACAACACAAAACTTAACAGAAAACTCGTAAGCTCCGTTAGTATAAGAAAATAAATCACCACTTAGGTACTGTTGTGAACTCATTATAAATTCATATTGGTGTAATATCTACTGTATTCCAACTTCTCTATGGTTCATACCCTCCGATACTACTCATAGATTCATCAAAATAAGCAAACAACACATAGAAAATAGAATCTGTCGAAAACAGAACAGTCTGTAGTAATCTGTAGGTTTCGAATACTTATGGAACCTCAAAAATTCTAAAATAAATTAATGGACGTGAGGAATTTATCTATTAATCATCTTCAAAAAGAATTAACTAAATAGCACTCTCCATAAAAAAATGGCAGCAAATCTTGTGAGCGCTAAAGTTTCTGTTTTTTACAGCAAGATCGCAAAGACTTTCCCCAAGTCTTCCCAAAGGTTCTACTTGGCACAAACACTAATTAAAAGCATAAAAACACATCTAAATAGAGGCTAGATGAATTATTTATTACAAACAGGAGCAAAATGCAAATAACAAAAATAAAATTGGGTTGCCTCCCAACAAGCGCTATCGTTTAACGCCCCTAGCTAGGCATGATGATTTCAATGATGCTCACATAAAAGATAAGAATTGAAACATAAAGAGAGCATCATGAAGAATATGACTAGCACATTTAAGTATAACCCACTTCCTATGCATAGGGATCTTGTGAGCAAACAATTTATGGGAACAATAATCAACTAGCATAGGAAGGCAAAACAAGCATAACTTAAAAACTTTAAGCACATAGAGAGGAAACTTGATATTATTGCAATTCCTACAAGCATATGTTCCTCCCTAAGGGAGTCCTGGATTAGGGGGTCTCCAGACAGCCGGACTATCTCCATTGGCCGGACTGTTAGACTATGAAGATACAAGATTGAAGACTTCGTCTCGTGTCCGGTTGGGACTCTACTTGGCGTGGAAGGCAAGCTAGGCAATACGTATATGGATATCTCCTCCTTTGTAACCGACCTTGTGTAACCCTAACCCTCTCCGATGTCTATATAAACCGAAGGGTTTTAGTCCGTAGGACAACAACCATAACATACAATCATACCATAGGCTAGCTTCTAGGGTTTAGCCTCTGTGATCTCGTGGTAGATCTACTCTTGTACTACCCATATCATCAATATTAATCAAGCAGGACGTAGGGTTTTACCTCCATCAAGAGGGCCTGAACCTGGGTAAAACATCGTGTCCCCTGCCTCCTGTTACCATCCGGCCTAGATGCACAGTTCGGGACCCCCTACCCGAGATCCGCCGGTTTTGACACCGACATTGGTGCTTTCATTGAGAGTTCCTCTGTGTTGTTGCCGTTAGGCTTGGTGGCTCCCACTATCATCGATAGCGATGCGATCCAGGGTGAGACTTTTCTCCCCGGATAGATCTTCGTATTCAGCGGCTTTGCACTGCGGGCTAATTCGCTTGGCCATCTGGAGCAGATTGAAAGCTACGCCCCTGGCCGTCAGGTCAGACTTGGAAGTTTGAACTACACGGCCGACATCCGCGGAGACTTGATCTTCGACGGATTCGAGCCACAACCGGGTGCACCGCACTATCGCGATGGGTATGACCTAGCTCTGCCGCCGAACAGTACCCCAGAGGCCGCGCCCGCATCGGCTCCGACCCTTAGCTCGGAGCCAACTGCGCCAATCGAGGACGGGTGGTTAGACACCACCTTAGGGGTTGCAGTCTCAACGACGATCGAGCCAAACACCAGCATAATCCTCTGCGCAGCCCATGACTCCAAGGTGCTAGACTCTTTTCCGGACTCCGAACCATCAGCGCCCCTGCCAATCGAATCCGATTGGGCGCGGATCATGGAATTCACCGCCGCGGATATCTTTCAACACTCGCCCTTCGGCGACATTCTGAATTCACTAAGGTCTCTCTCTTTTTCGGGAGAGCCCTGGCCGGATTATGGCCAACAGGATTGGGATGCGGACGACGAAGAAATTCGACGCCCACCCACCACCCACTTCGTAGCCACTGTCGATGATTTAACCGACATGCTCGACTTCGACTCCGAAGACATCGACGGTATGGACGACGATGTAGGAGACGAACATGAATCAGCACCTATAGGGCACTGGAAAGCCACCTCATCATATGACATATACATGGTGGATACACCCAATGATGGCAATGGCGACGAGATAGCGGAGGATGACCCCTCCAAGAAGCAACCCAAGCGCCGACGTCAGCGGCGCCGCTCTAAGTCCCGCCAAAGCAAAAGTGGTGATACCGGCACAGGAGATAATAACACTCCGGATAGTGCCGAAGACAACAACAATCCCCTGCAGCAAGATTTAGAGCAGGAGGATGTAGGAGCCAGCTCTCCTGAGAGAGCGGCAGACGGAGAGGAGGAGGATGATCACATGCCCCCCTTCGAAGACGAGGCAAGCCTCGGCGACGATGAATTCGCCGTACCAGAGGATCCCGTCGAACAAGAGCGCTTCAAGCGCCGGCTTATGGCCACGGCAAATAGCGTGAAGAAAAAGCAGCAGCAGCTTCAAGCTGATCAAGATCTGCTAGTTGACAAATGGACTGAAGTCCTCGCGGCCGAGGAATATAAACTCGAGCGCCCCTCCAAGAGTTACCCAAGGCGCAGGTTACTACCCCGACAGGAGGAAGAAGCGTATGATACGGCTGATCGGCCACCTCGCGGCCGCGATAGAGAGGCATTCCAGCCAAAAGCTCAGCCTCCATCCCAATGCCATTCAAATAAAAAGGCATGGGGAGATACGCCAGACCTGCGAGACATATTGGAGGACAAGGCAAGGCATTCACGATCGATCTACGGATCACGAGGGCGCACCACTCTGCGAGACGACAAACGTCACGCCGGATACAGTAAAAGCAAATCCGGCCGGGCCGAACACAGCGGGCAAGACCCATTCGAGCTGCGTCGAGATATAGCCCAATACAGAGGCGCCACACACCCCTTATGCTTCACAGATGAAGTAATGGAACATCAATTCCCAGAAGGTTTCAAACTTGTAAATATTGATTCATATGACGGCACAACAGATCCCGCAGTATGGATTGAGGACTTCCTCCTCCACATCCACATGGCCCGCAGCGATGACTTCCACCCCATCAAATACCTCCCACTAAAGCTCAAACGACCAGCGCGACATTGGCTTAACAACTTGCCAGCGGACTCCATTAGCTGTTGGGAAGATCTGGAAGCCGCATTCCTCGACAACTTTCAGGGCACTTATGTGCGACCACCAGACGCCGATGATTTGAGCCACATAATTCAGCAGCCAGAAGAGTCGGCCATGCAATTCTGGACTCGATTCCTTACAAAGAAAAATCAAATCGTCGACTGTCCGGATGCGGAGGCCTTAGCGGCTTTCAAGCACAACATCCGAGACGAGTGGCTAGCCCGGCACCTTGGTCAGGAAAAGCCGAAATCTATGGCAGCTCTCACGACGCTCATGACCCGCTTTTGTGCGGGAGAAGACAGCTGGCTGGCTCGCAGTAATAACATATCAAAGAACCATGGTACCTCAGATACCAAGGACGGCAATAGCAGGTCATGTCGCAACAAGCATAAGCGCCGCATTAACAGCGAAAACACTGAGGATACGACAGTCAACGCCGAATTCAAAGGCTCTAAACCCGGTCAGCGGAAAAAGCCATTCAAACAAAGTACGCCGGGTCCGTCCAGCTTGGACCGTATACTCGATCGCTCGTGTCAAATACACGACACCCCAGACAAGCCAGCCAATCACACCAACATGGATTGTTGGGTGTTCAAGCAGGCCGGCAAGTTAATTGCTGAAAACAAGGACAAGGGGCCGCATAGCGATGACGAGGAGGAGCCCCAGCAGCCGCACACTGGAGGACAAAAGAGGTTTCCCCCACAAGTGCGGACGGTGAACATGATATACGCGACCCACATCCCCAAGAGGGAGCGGAAGCGTGCGCTCAGGGACGTATATGCGTTAGAGCCAGTCGCCCCAAAGTTCAACCCTTGGTCCTCCTGCCCGATCACCTTCGATCGCAGGGACCACCCCACTAGTATCCATCATGGCGGATTCGCCGCACTGGTCCTAGACCCAATCATCGATGGATTTCACCTCACTCGATTCCTTATGGATGGCGGCAGCAGCCTGAACCTGCTTTATCAGGACACAGTGTGCAAAATGGGTATAGACCCCTCAATGATCAAACCCACAAAAACGACCTTTAAGGGCGTCATTCTAGGTGTAGAGGCCCATTGCACAGGCTCAATTACACTGGAAGTGGTCTTCGGATCCCCGGATAACTTCCGAAGCGAAGAGTTAATCTTCGATATAGTCCCGTTCCGCAGTGGTTATCACGCACTGCTCGGGCGAACCGCATTTGCTAGATTCAATGCGGTACCGCATTATGCATACCTCAAGCTCAAGATGCCAGGACCTCGCGGAGTTATTACAGTCAATAGAAACACAGAGTGCTCTCTCCGAACAGAGGAGCACACCGCAACCCTCGCAGCAGAAGCGCAAAGCAGCCTCTCAAGGCAATCAACCAGTTCGGCGCTTCACAGCCCGGACACCTTCAAGCGTGCTCGGGGCAATCGGCAAATAGACCACCTGGCGCGATTTGAGCTCGCGTAGCAATACGACGGCCACCCCAATCCCAGCCCAGTGGCGAAACTCGTGCCGCTCATACATAATCACGCACTAAAAATACCATGGGCACAGGTGGGGAGGGGGGCACAACTACGGCACGCCCCAAAACGCGGCCTAAACCGCACTAGTGGCTTCCCGTTTGGTTATTTTTATTTTTCTTTCAGGACCTTAATCTATGGAAACACTGTCCGGCAGCACTATTGCCGAACACATGATGCAGCAACCAAGGAGGCAGATAGCTACGTTATATCACGGAATTCCCAGGTTGATTACAGTAACGAGTGACATATTCAATTTAATATCATTCCTCAGCTTGCCCTTGGAAGGGACTTAGTCCTACTCTTTGCTTATCGCACTATCTGTATCACTCTGCTTTAACGCAATTTTTTAATAAACAATGCATGACATTACGACTATTATTGCATTTTTGTTATATATATATATGTGTGTGTGTGTGTGTTCATTAATGACGCCTTGCAACCGTACACTCTGGTACGGCCAATACACCAGGGGCTTACGTACCCCACAATACGGTGTGAAAAGTCCGAACACTTTCACAAGTGCGGCACCCCGAACTTATAGCATTATATGCATCAGCTCCGAATCATGTCTTTGGTCAAATGTTGGGTTTGCCCGGCTCCTATGTTTTGGTACCTTACGTTCCGCTCTATCGGCTAAGGTAGTGCTAGGAGAACTACTGCGATTGTGCCCCGGTTCTGCCGGGCTTAGCACCTCAGTAGAGAAAGCTAAAACTGACTGTCATGATAAGGTGAGAGACTAGTCGCTGTTCGGTGAGGTTTTTCGAGTCCCTAAAGACTTATGCCGCTTAGGGCGAGGGGCCGGCCCTGTCCGGCTTACAGGCGTGTATCGCGCCCCGAATTCGGCCTTCCGAATACCAGGGGCTTCGCCGAAATTTAAAATTATAGAATTCTATGGCTAAGTGAGAGTGATAACGCATTATTAGTCTGGTTGCCTTGTTCGTTGTGCTCAGCACCTCCCTCGAAGGACCCAAATATGGGAACAAGAGTGCTCAGGTTTATCCCGAACACCCTAGCACTCGTGGCATGGGGGCAGAAGCCGAGGACTAGCCATATCTCAGATTGGATAAACAACCAAACAGAAGGTAATATTTTAAATTCAAACAAGCATTGCATAGTGCATATGAAACATGTTTTCATAAATATAGGATAAAACGAGCAAGTTTACTCAAATATTACATATTTTGAACACTCATCCGCGATGAGACGGGCACCCGACAGAACACCCTCGTAGTACATCTCGGGGTGGCGGTGCTCCTTGCCCTCTGGCGGCCCCTCCTTGATCAGCTTCACGGTGTCTAGCTTGACCCACTGCAATTTCACACGGGCGAAAGCCCGACGTGCACCTTCAATGCAGACAGATCGCTTGACGACCTCCAGCCGCGGGCAGGCATCCACGAGCCGCCTCACCAGGCCGAAGAAGCTGTTCAGAAGGGCGTCGCCAGGCCACAACCGGACTATAAAGCTCTTCATGGCCTGATCGGCCGCCTTATGTAGCTCGACCATCTGCTTCAGCTGGTCGCTCATTGGCACCGGATGTTCGGCCTCAGCATACTGAGACCAGAACAGCTTCTCCGTCGAGCTTCCGTCCTCGGCTTGGTAAAATTGTATGGCATCGGACACACTACGGGGCAAATCTGCGAATGCTCCTGAAGAGCTCCGGATCTGGGTAAGTAATCGGTAATTTACTTTTACATGCTTGCTTTGCATATAGAAAGCCTTACCTGCCGCTATCTTCTTCATCGCTTCGATCTCTTGGAGGGCCTTTTGGGGTTCGGCCTTGGCACTTGTTACACTCTCGAGGGCCACGGCAAGCTCAGACTCCCGCGTCTTGGAGTCAAGCTCCAACGCTTCGTGCTTCGCCACAAGAGCCTGGAGCTCTTGCTGCACCTCGCCCACCCGAGCCTTGTGCTTCTCTCGCTCGGTGCGCTCCTTGGCCGCTGTATCTTCGACCTTGGTCAGCGCTTGTTTCAGGGTCGCCACCTCGGTCGTGGCCCCTGGCAAACATACAATGATCCTGTCATTTTGCAATCACGTCCTTTTTTTATATATACATATCTATAGACAGGGTATTACTTACCCTTGTTCTCTTCGAGCTGCCTCTTGGCAAGGCCGAGCTCTTTCTTGGACCCCTCGAGGTCCTGCTTCAGTACGGCGACCTCCGCAGTCAGTGTGGAGGACGCCAGCAGCGAAGCCTGCATACACATATTGACATACTTATATTAGACTCCTGCGATATTATTTAATCCTCAGTTCGGCTTTTCTTTGTGAACACCGAATAGAGTATCATGGGCTACTGTCTATGCGGTAATATTTCTACTACATTTTAAAACACTTACCTCGAAACCTGTTAGAAGGCTAGCACAGGCTTCAGTCAATCCGCTCTTGGCGGACTGAACCTTCTAGATCACCGCACTCATGATAGTGCGGTGCTCCTCGTCGATGGAAGCCCTGCGAAGCGCTTCCAGTAGACTGTCCAGTGCCTCTGGATGGACAGAGGTCACCGGGACAGGTGTCTTGCCCCTCTTAGAAGGAGGCCGTCTGCCCGAGCCCGGAACCGCTGGAGGGTCCGGCGCGGTGTTCGGCTGAGGGCCGAACTCGGAGCTCTCAAGGGCCCCGTCCCCTCGGCTCCCGGAGTCCAGAAGGTCGCCTTGAGGCGCCTCCGAGACTGTCTCCCCTCGATCCGGTGCCTCTTGAGACAACACCTCGGTGTCGTCGGCAGGATGAGGGGAGGTGGCGGTCGGGACTGGATCGCTATCCATGTCCGACAAGCCCAAGGAGCTGTCCGATGATACATCGATACTGGCTCGTGGCGGCATGCATAATTGCGTTCGGCGTTAGGGAAAGCAGTGCGACAAAGGAATCCTATGAGTTACTCTGGTATCCGAATACTTACGATCTCCCAGGGGGCTTGACCCTGGGCAACCACTCGTCTTCGCCTTCGCCGACGGTGGTGGAACTGTCCGGAAGGAGAGTCCTTCCCTTCTTGGACCCTTCGCCCTCCCCAGTTGGAGCGACCTTCCTTTTCTTGTCTCCCCCAGTCGGTGGGGGAGCATCTTCTTCTTCCTCTTCCTCGTCTTCAGGGGAAGAGTGCGCCGCAGAGTCATCGGACGGTGGAGTCCGATGATGCCTGGCGTCGGGAACTCTTTCGGGTTCCCTTGGCCTTCTTGGTCTTTTCCGGCACCTTATAAGGGACCGGAGTCAGCATCTTCGCCAGAAGAGCGTCTGCGGGGCCTTCGGGCAAAGGAGCTGGACAGTCGATATGTCCGGCCATCTTCTGCCAGTCCTGTCAAAGGTACGGGAGTTTAGATCCCGCATAGAGTTAATCTATATAAAAAGCAAGTATCCTGTGAAAGGTAAAGCAGCTTACCGCACTGGCTTGGCGCTTCGCGCTGAATCCGCGATCCTCGGTAATAGGGGGGGGACCTCGGCGCTTTTGAACAGCACCCTCCGGGCGTCTTCATGAGTCGTGTCGAAGAGCCTGTTCAGAGTTCGGTGCTGCGCCGGATTGAACTCCCGTTGTTGGCACGGGAGTATCCGGCGGATGAGCATAACTTGGACTATGTTGACAAGCTTGAGCTTCTTGTCCACCATGTTTTGGATACATGTTTGGAGTCCGGTCAGCTCTTTCGAGTTACCCCAGGACAGGCCCTTCTCTTTCCAGGAGGTGAGCCGCGTGGGGATGCCAGATCGGAACTCGGGGGCCGCTGCCCATGCAGGGTCGCGCGGCTCGGTGATATAAGAACCACCCCGATTGCCACCCCTTTATGGTTTCCACAAAGGAGCCCTCGAGCCGTGTTACGTTGGGCATCTTGCCCACCATGGCGCCTCCGCACTCCACCTGGCGGCCGCGCACCACCTTCGGCTTGACATTGAAGGTCTTCAGCCATAAGCCGAAGTGGGGCTTGATGCGGAGGAAGGCCTCGCACACGACGATAAACGCCGAGATGTTGAGGACGAAGTTCGGGGCCAGATCATGGAAATCCAGGCCGTAATAGAACATGAGCCCTCGGACGAAGGGATGGAGAGGGAATCCCAGTCCGCGGAGGAAATGGGTGAGGAATACTACCCTCTCATGGGGCCTGGGGGTGGGGATGAGCTGCCCCTCATCTGGGAGCCGGTGCGCGATGTCGTCAGGAAGGTATCCGGCTCTCCTCAGTTTCTTGATGTCTCCCTCCGTGACGGAGGAGACCATCCACTTGCCTCCCGCTCCGGACATGACTGGAGAAGGTCGAGGTGGGAAGTGCGGACTTGGGCGCTAGAGCTCGAGTGTGCGAAAACAGATGAGCAAAGGAGGAAGAAGGCATGGATAGAAAGGTGAATCCTTATCCCTTTATATGGGCGGACGAAACTAAGCGTCCCCACTTGCCTGGTAAAACTCGCTTATCCCCCAAGCGCTGCAATTGATGGCGCAGTTGGGTTACCCACGCCTGTATTGATGAGAATCCCATAATAAGGGGACACGATCTCTGCTTTGACAAGACGTGTCGAAAAATTGCCTCGTGTTATGTGCGGGGCTGGTTAAAAGAAACGGTTTGAATAATCACCGGGCCATGACATAACATCATGCTGCCAAGACAAGCCAGCAAATTAGATCTATGAAAATATTTTGCTCTCTACGGTGGAATGTGGAACTTATTTTGCAGGGTCAGACACTATCCTCGTATTCAAATTCTTCTGTGATGTATTCGGAGAAGGAACCCACCTTGCAATGCCGAAGACAATACAACACGCCGGACTCATCGTCATTGAAGCCTGGTTCAGGGGCTACTGAGGGAGTCCTGGATTAGGGGGTCTCCGGACAGCCGAGCTATCTCCATTGGCAGGACTGTTAGACTATGAAGATACAAGATTGAAGACTTCGTCTCGTGTCCGGATGGGACTCTACTTGGCGTGGAAGGCAAGCTAGGCAATACGTATATGGATATCTCCTCCTTTGTAACCGACCTTGGGTAACCCTAACCCTCTCCGGTGTCTATATAAACCAAAGGGTTTTAGTCAGTAGGACAACGACCATAGCATACAATCATACCATAGGCTAGCTTCTAGGGTTTAGCCTCTCTGATCTCATGGTAGATCTACTCTTGTACTACCCATATCATCAATATTAATCAAGCAGGACGTAGGGTTTTACCTCCATCAAGAGGGCCCGAACCTGGGTAAAACATCGTGTCCCCTGCCTCCTGTTACCATCCGGCCTAGACGCACAGTTCGGGACCCCCTACCCGAGATCCACCGGTTTTGACACCGACACTCCCTCATAATAATTTTCAGTAGCATCATGAATGAATTCAACAATATAACTATCACATAAAGCATTCTTTTTATAATCTACAAGCATAGAAATTTTATTACTATCCACATAAGCAAAAATCTTCTTGTTCGGAATAGTGGGAGTATCATAAGAAACTCGAATACTATAAATTGTTTCCACATTAAAGGAGTAATGTTCAGAAAAAGGGTAATCATAATCATGACAAGTTTTTATAAATATAATCATCACTACTTTTTGTAGCATAAGTATCATCACAATAATCATCATAAGTAGCAACTTTGTTCTCATCATAATCGATTGAAACCTCTTCCAAGATAGTGGAATAATTACTAAATAAAGTCATGACCTCTCCAAATCCACTTTGATAATTTTCAAAATAAGATTCAACATCCTCCAAAATAGTGGGATCATTACGTCCTAAAGTTGACACTCTTCCAAACCCACTTTCATCAATATAACCATCATACATAGGAGGCATGCTATCATCATAATAAATTTGCTCATCAAAACTTGGGAGACTAAAAATATCATGTTCATCAAACGTAGCATCCCCAAGCTTGGGACAAACATTTTTCAGCAAATACATTCTCAAACATGTCATTCTCATCAAACATAGCATCCCCAAGCTTGGGCCTTTTCATATCATAAGCATAATCACTCTCATCATTAATAGTATGGATAGCACCAATAGTATAACAATTATCATCATCACAATGAGTAATAGGAGCAACATCATTTGGGAGGGATACCTTTCTACCTTTCCTTCTCCGTCTTTTATTTTTCTTCTTCACATCATGTGTGGGTTTAACCCTCTTTTTTGAGCTCCTTATTGATGAGATTGGTTGGATAGAAGGCTCCTCCTCGTTATCTGATTCATCATAAGAAATAATAGGAGGATGTTGGGAAGTCTCTCCCCTTTCATTAGTATTCTCTTCATCCTCTATTTGTTTTCTTGTCTCTATGTAATTGGCAATATAAGGGTTTTCAATGCAATTTACCGCACAATACATAAAAATTTCTTCTAGATCAAAATCAAGAAATATATCAAGATTAAATTTTGGAATACCCTCAGTTATACGTTTCCTTTCTTCATACCCCAAAAGAAGACTAAGCTCTTTATGATGCTCAAGGGCAATCAAGTTATCACAATTTTTGGACACAATTTGATCATGAAACAAATAGCATTGGAGCTTTAAATGACCACGTTCATTGCAAAGTTCACAAGGATGGCGATAAATATTGAATCTTTCAGCACAATCATCTAGGCTTTCTTGCAACCATTTAATTTCCAAATACTTATGCCTCTTGCAAAATCTATCTTCCCTATTTGGTGTGTGCTTGCAAGCTCTATGTATTCCACAAAATTTGACATGCTTATAAGAGACATTTTCATTATGACTAGTGCAATCATCATTAGTACTATGGATATTCAAGGAGTTTATACTAACAACATTGCAATCATGCTCATCATTCAAAGATTTAGTGCCAAACATTTTATAAACTTCTTCTTCTAGCACTTGAGCACAATTTTCCTTTCCATCATTCTCACGAAAAATATTAAAAAGATGAAGTGTATGAGTCAAACTCAATTCCATTTTTTTGTATTTTTCTTTTATAAACTAAACTAGTGATAAAACAAGAAACAAAAAGATTTGATTGCAAGATCTAAAGATATACCTTCAAGCACTAACCTCCCCGGCAACGGCGCCAGAAAAGAGCTTGATGTCTACTACACAACCTTCTTCTTGTAGACGTTGTTGGGCCTCCAAGTGCAGAGGTTTGTAGGACAATAGCAAATTTCCCTCAAGTGGATGACCTAAGGTTTATCAATCCATGGGAGGCGTAGGATGAAGATGGTCTCTCTCAAACAACCCTGCAGCCAGATAACAAAGAGTCTCTTGTGTCCCCAATGTTGGGGAACGTAGTAATTTCTAAAATTTTCCTACGCACACGCAAGATCATGGTGATGCATAGCAACGAGAGGGGAGAGTGTGATCTACGTACCCTTGTAGATCGACAACGGAAGCGTTTGGTTGATGTAGTCATACGTCTCCACGGCCCGACCGATCAAGCACCGAAACTACGGCACCTCCGAGTTCTAGCACATGTTCAGCTCGATGACGATCCCCGGACTCCGATCCAGCAAAGTGTCGGGGAAGAGTTCCGTCAGCACGACGGCGTGGTGACGATCTTGATGCACTACCATCGCAGGGCTTCGCCTAAGCACCGCTACAATATTATCAAGGACTATGGTGGAAGGGGGCACCGCACACGGCTAAGAATATGATCACGTGGATCAACTTGTGTGTCTAGGGGTGCCCCCTGCCCCCGTATATAAAGGAACAAGGGGAGGAGGCCAGCCAGCCCTATAGGCGCGCCAAGGAGGAGTCCTCCTCCTAGTATTAGTAGGACTCCTACTAGGAGGGGGAAAGAAGTGGGGACGGAGAGGGAAAGGGGGGCGCCGCCCCCCCTCTCCTAGTCCAATTCGGACCAGGGGGGGAGGAGGCGCGCGGCCCACCTTTGGCTGCCCCTCTCTCTTTCCACTAAGGCCCATATGGCCCATTGCTTCTCCCGGGGGGGGGGGGGGTTCTGGTAACCCTCCGGCTCTCCGGTTTTCTCCGAAATCACCCGGAACACTTCCGGTGTCCGAATATAGCCGTCCAATATATCAATCTTTATGTCTCGACCATTTCGAGACTCCTCGTCATGTCCGTGATCACATCCGGGACTCCGAACTAACTTTGGTACATCAAAACTCATAAACTCATAATATAACTATCATCGAAACCTTAAGCGTGCGGACCCTACGGGTTCGAGAACAATGTAGACATGACCGAGACACGTCTCCGGTCTATAACCAATAGCGGAACCTGGAATGCTCATATTGGCTCCTACATATTCTACGAAGATCTTTATCGGTCAGACCGCATAACAACATACGTTGTTCCCTTTGTCATCGGTATGTTACTTGCCCGAGATTCGATCGTCGGTATCTCAATACCTAGTTCAATCTCGTTACCGGCAAGTCTCTTTACTCGTTCCGTAATACATCATCTCACAACTAACTCATTAGTTGCAATGCTTGCAAGGCTTATGTGATGTGCATTACCGAGAGGGCCCAGAGATACCTCTCCGACAATCGGAGTGACAAATCCTAATCTCGAAATACGCAACCCAACATGTACCTTTGGAGACACCTGTAGAGCTCCTTTATAATCACCCAGTTACGTTGTGACGTTTGGTAGCACACAAAGTGTTCCTCCGGCAAATGGGAGTTGCATAATCTCATAGTCATAGGAACATGTATAAGTCATGAAGAAAGCAATAGCAACATACTAAACGATCGGGTGCTAAGCTAATGGAATGGATCATGTCAATCACATCATTCTCCTAATGATGTGATCCCGTTAATCAAATGACAACTCTTTGTCTATGGTTAGGAAACATAACCATCTTTGATTAACGAGCTAGTCAAGTAGAGGCATACTAGTGACACTCTGTTTGTCTATGTATTCACACATGTATTATGTTTCCGGTTAATACAATTCTAAGCATGATAAACATTTATCATGATATAAGGAAATAAATAATAACTTTATTATTGCCTCTAGGGCATATTTCCTTCAGTCTCCCACTTGCACTAGAGTCAATAATCTAGATTACATAGTAATGATTCTAACACCCATGGAGCCTTGGTGCTGATCATGTTTTGTTCGTGGAAGAGGCTTAGTCAACGGGTCTGCTACATTCAGATCCGTATGTATCTTGCAAATCTCTATGTCTCCCACCTGGACTAGATCCCGGATGAAATTGCAGTGTCTCTTGATGTGCTTGGTTCTCTTGTGAAATCTGGATTCCTTTGCCAAGGCAATTGCACCAGTATTGTCACAAAAGATTTTCATTGGACCCAGTGCACTTGGTATGACACCTAGATCGGATATGAACTCCTTCATCCAGACTCCTTCATTCGCTGCTTCCGAAGCAGCTATGTATTCCGCTTCACACGTAGATCCCGCCACGACGCTCTGTTTAGAACTGCACCAACTGACAGCTCCACCGTTTAATGTAAACACATATCCGGTTTGCGATTTAGAATCGTCCGGATTAGTGTCAAAGCTTGCATCAACGTAACCGTTTACGATGAGCTCTTTGTCACCTCCATATACGAGAAACATATCCTTAGTCCTTTTCAGGCACTTCAGGATGTTCTTGACCGCTGTCCAGTGATCCACTCCTGGATTACTTTGGTACCTCCCTACTAGACTTATAGCAAGGCACACATCAGGTCTGGTACACAACATTGCATACATGATAGAGCCTATGGCTGACGCATAGGGAACATCTTTCATTTTCTCTCTATCTTCTGCAGTGGTCGGGCATTGAGTCTGACTCAACTTCACACCTTGTAACACAGGCAAGAACCCTTTCTTTGCTTGATCCATTTTGAACTTCTTCAAAATCTTGTCAAGGTATGTGCTTTGTGAAAGTCCAATTAAGCATCTTGATCTATCTCTATAGATCTTTATGCCTAATATGTAAGCAGCTTCACCGAGGTCTTTCATTGAAAAACTCTTATTCAAGTATCCCTTTATGCTATCCAGAAATTCTATATCATTTCCAATCAGTAATATGTCATCCACATATAATATCAGAAATGCTACAGAGCTCCCACTCACTTTCTTGTAAATATAGGCTTCTCCAAAGGTCTGTATAAAACCAAATGCTTTGATCACACTATCAAAGCGTTTATTCCAACTCCGAGAGGCTTGCACTAGTCCATAAATGGATCGCTGGAGCTTGCACACTTTGTTAGCTCCCTTTGGATCAACAAAACCTTCCGGTTGCATCATATACAACTCTTCTTCCAAAAATCCATTCAGGAATGCAGTTTTGACATCCATCTGCCAAATTTCATAATCATAAAATGCGGCAATTGCTAACATGATTCAGACAGACTTAAGCATCGCTACGGGTGAGAAGGTCTCATCGTAGTCAACCCCTTGAACTTGTCAAAAACCTTTTGCGACAAGTCGAGCTTTGTAGATAGTAATATTACCGTCAGCGTCAGTCTTCTTCTTGAAGATCCATTTATTCTCAATTGCTTGCCGATCATCGGGCAAGTCAACCAAAGTCCATAGTTTGTTCTCATACATGGATCCCATCTCAGATTTCATGGCTTCAAGCCATTTTTCAGAATCTAGGCTCACCATCGCTTCTTCATAGTTCGTAGGTTCATCATGATCTAGTAGCATGACTTCCAGAACAGGATTACCGTACCACTCTGGCGCGGATCTTACTCTGGTTGATCTACGAGGTTCAGTAGTATCTTGTTCTGAAGTTTCATGATCATTATCATTAGCTTCCTCACCAATTGGTGTAGGTGTCGCAGAAACAGGTTTCTGTGATGTACTACTTTCCAATAAGGGAGCAGGTACAGTTACCTCGTCAAGTTCTACTTTCCTCCCACTCACTTCTTTCGAGAGAAACTCCTTCTCTAGAAAGGATCCATTCTTAGCAACGAATGTCTTGCCTTCGGATCTGTGATAGAAGGTGTACCCAACAGTCTCCTTTGGGTATCCTATGAAGACACATTTTTCCGATTTGGGTTCGAGCTTATCAGGTTGAAGCTTTTTCACATAAGCATCGCAGCCCCAAACTTTAAGAAACGACAACTTTAGTTTCTTGCCAAACCATAGTTCATAAGGTGTCGTCTCAATGGATTTTGATGGTGCCCTATTTAATGTGAATGCGGCCGTCTCTAAAGCATAACCCCAAAATGATAGCGGTAAATTTGTAAAGAAAATCATAGATCGCACCATATCAAGTAAAGTACGATTACGACGTTCGGACACACCATTACGCTGAGGTGTTCCAGGTGGCGTGAGTTGCGAAACTATTCTGCATTGTTTCAGATGTAGACCAAACTCGTAACTGAAATATTCTCCTCCACGATCAGATCGTAGAAACTTTATTTTCTTGTTACGATGATTTTCAACTTCACTCTCAAATTCTTTGAACTTTTCAAATGTTTCAGACTTATGCTTCATTAAGTAGATATACCCATATCTGCTTAAATCATCTGTGAAGATGAGAAAATAACGATATCCGCCACGAGCCTCAACATTCATCGGACCACATACATCTGTATGTATGATTTCCAACAAATCTGTTGCTCTCTCCATTGTACCGGAGAATGGTGTTTTAGTCATCTTGCCCATAAGGCACGGTTCGCAAGTACCAAGTGATTCATAATCAAGAGATTCCAAAAGTCCATCGGTATGGAGTTTCTTCATGCGCTTTACACCGATATGACCTAAACGGTAGTGCCACAAATAAGTTGCACTATCATTATCAACTCTGCATCTTTTGGCTTCAACATTATGAATATGTGTGTTACTACTATCGAGATTCATCAAAAATAGACCACTCTTCAAAGGTGCATGACCATAAAAATATTACTCATATAAATAGAACAACCATTATTCTCTGATTTAAATGAATAACCGTCTCGCATTAAACAAGATCCAGATATAATGTTCATGCTCAACGCTGGCACCAAATAACAATTATTTAGGTCTAATACTAATCCCGAAGGTAGATGTAGAGGTAGCATGCCGACCGCGATCACATCGACTTTAGAACCATTTCCCACGCGCATCGTCACCTCGTCCTTTTCCAGTGTTCGCTTAATCCGTAGTCCCTATTTCGAGTTGCAAATATTAGCAACAGAACCAGTATCAAATACCCAGGTGCTACTGCGAGCTCTAGTAAGGTACACATCAATAACATGTATATCACATATACCTTTGTTCACCTTGCCATCCTTCTTATCCACCAAATACTTGGGGCAGTTCCGCTTCCAGTGACCAGTCTGCTTGCAGTAGAAGCACTCAGTTTCAGGCTTAGGTCCAGACTTGGGTTTGTTCTCCTGATCAGCAACTTGCTTGCTTTTCTTCTTGAAGTTCCCCTTCTTCTTCCCTTTGCCCTTTTTCTTGAAACTGGTGGTCTTGTTGACCATCAACACTTGATGCTCCTTCTTGATTTCAACCTCCGCAGCTTTCAGCATTTCGAAGAGCTCGGGAATTGTCTTATTCATCCCTTGCATATTATAGTTCATCACAAAGCTCTTGTAGCTTGGTGGCAGTGATTGGAGAATTCTATCAATGACGCAATCATCTGGAAGATTAACTCCCATCTGAATCAAGTGATTATTATACCCAGACATTTTGAGTATATGCTCACTGACAGAACTGTTCTTCTCCATCTTGCAGCTATAGAACTTATTGGAGACTTCATATCTCTCAATCCGGGCATTTGCTTGAAATATTAACTTCAACTCCTGGAACATCTCATATGCTCCATGACGTTCAAAATGTCGTTGAAGTCCCGATTCTAAGCCGTAAAGCATGGCACACTGAACTATCGAGTAGTCATCAGCTTTGCTCTGCGAGACGTTCATAACACTGGTGTTGCTCCAGCAGCAGGCCTGGCACCCAGCGGTGCTTCCAGGACGTAATTCTTCTGTGCATCAATGAGGATAATCCTCAAGTTACAGACACAGTCCGTGTAATTGCTACCATCATCTTTCAACTTTGCTTTCTCAAGGAACGCATTAAAATTTAACGGAACAACAGCACGGGCCATTTATCTACAATTAACATAAACAAGCAAGATACTATCAGGTACTAAGTTCATGATAAATTTAAGTTCAATTAATCATGTTACTCAAGAACTCCCACTTAGATAGATATCCCTCTAATCATCTAAGTGATCACGTGATCCAAATCAACTAAACCATAACCGATCATCACGTGAAATGGAGTAGTTTTCAATGGTGAACATCGCTATGTTGATCATATCTACTATATGATTCACGCTCGATCTTTCGATCTCAGTGTTCCGAGGCCATATCTGCATATGCTAGGCTCGTCAAGTTTAACCTGAGTATTCTGCGTGTGCAAAACTGGCTTGCACCCGTTGTAGATGGACGTAGAGCTTATCACACCGGATCATCACGTGGTGTCTGGGCACGACGAACTTTGGCAACGGTGCATACTTAGGGAGAACACTTTTATCTTGAAATTTAGTGAGAGATCATCTTATAATGCTACCGTCAATCAAAGCAAGATAAGATGCATAAAAGATAAACATCACATGCAATCAATATAAGTGATATGATATGGCCATCATCATCTTGTGCTTGTGATCTCCATCCTTGAAGCACCGTCGTGATCACCATCGTCACCAGCGCGACACCTTGATCTCCATCGTAGCATCGTTGTCGTCTCGCCAATCTTATGCTTCTACGACTATCGCTACCGCTTAGTGATAAAGTAAAGCATTACAGGGCGATTGCATTGCATACAATAAAGCGACAACCATATGGCTCCTGCCAGTTGCCGATAACTCGGTTACAAAACATGATCATCTCATACAATAAAATTTAGCATCATGTCTTGACCATATCACATCACAACATGCCCTGCAAAAACAAGTTAGACGTCCTCTACTTTGTTGTTGCAAGTTTTACGTGGCTGCTACGGGCTTAAGCAAGAACCAATCTTACCTACGCATCAAAACCACAACGATAGTTTATCAAGTTGGTGTTGTTTTAACCTTCGCAAGGACCGGGCGTAGCCACACTTGGTTCAACTAAAGTTGGAGAAACTGTCACCCGCAAGCCACCTATGTGCAAAGCACGTCGGGAGAACCGGTCTCGCGTAAGCGTACGCGTAATGTCGGTCCGGGCCGCTTCGTCCAACAATACCGCCGAACCAAAGTATGACATGCTGGTAAGCAGTATGACTTATATCTCCCACAACTCACTTGTGTTCTACTCGTGCATATAACATCAACATATAAAACCTAGGCTCGGATGCCACTATTGGGGAACGTAGTAATTTCAAAAAAATTTCCTACGCACACGCAAGATCATGGTGATGCATAGCAACGAGAGGGGAGAGTGTGATCTACGTACCCTTGTAGATCGACAACGGAAGCGTTTGGTTGATGTAGTCGTACGTCTCCACGGCCCGACCGATCAAGCACCGAAACTACAGCACCTCCGAGTTCTAGCACACGTTCAGCTCGATGACGATCCTCGGACTCCGATCCAGCAAAGTGTCGGGGAAGAGTTCCGTCAGCATGACGACGTGGTGACGATCTTGATGCACTACCGTCGCAGGGCTTCGCCTAAGCACCGCTACAATATTATCGAGGACAATGGTGGAAGGGGGCACCGCACACGACTAAGAATATGATCACGTGTGTCAACTTGTGTGTCTAGGGGTGCCCCCTGCCCCCGTATATAAAGGAACAAGGGGAGGAGGCCGGCCGGCCCTATAGGCGCGCCAAGGAGGAGTCCTCCTCCTAGTAGGAGTAGGACTCCTACTAGGAGGGGGAAAGAAGTGGGGAGGGAGAGGGAAAGGGGGGCGCCGCCCCCCTCTCCTAGTCCAATTCGGACCAGGGGGGAGGAGGCGCGCGGCCCACCTTTGGCTGCCCCTCTCTCTTTCCACTAAGGCCCATATGGCCCATTACTTCTCCCGGGGGGGGGGGGTTCCGGTGACCCTCCGGCTCTCCGGTTTTCTCCGAAATCACCCGGAACACTTCCGGTGTCCGAATATAGCCGTCCAATATATCAATCTTTATGTCTCAACCATTTTGAGACTCCTCGTCATGTCCGTGATCACATCCGGGACTCCGAACTAACTTCGGTACATCAAAACTCATAAACTCATAATATAACTATCATCGAAACCTTAAGCGTGCGGACCCTACGGGTTCGAGAACAATGTAGACATGACCGAGACACGTCTCTGGTCAACAACCAATAGCGGAACCTGGATGCTCATATTGGCTCCTACATATTCTACGAAGATCTTTATCGGTCAGACCGCATAACAACATACGTTGTTCCCTTTGTCATCGGTATGTTACTTGCCCGAGATTCGATCATCGGTATCTCAATACCTAGTTCAATCTCGTTACCGGCAAGTCTCTTTACTCGTTCCGTAATACATCATCTCACAACTAACTCATTAGTTGCAATGCTTGCAAGGCTTATATGATGTGCATTACCGAGAGGGCCCAGACATACCTCTCCGACAATCGGAGTGACAAATCCTAATCTCTAAATACGCCAACCCAACATGTACCTTTGGAGACACCTGTAGAGCTCCTTTATAATCACCCAGTTACGTTGTGACGTTTGGTAGCACACAAAGTGTTCCTCCGGCAAACGGGAGTTGCATAATCTCATAGTCATAGGAACATGTATAAGTCTTGAAGAAAGCAATAGCAACATACTAAACGATCGGGTGCTAAGCTAATGGAATGGGTCATGTCAATCAGATCATTCATCTAATGATGTGATCCTGTTAATCAAATGACAACTCTTTGTCCATGGTTAGGAAACATAACCATCTTTTGATTAACAAGCTAGTCTAGTAGAGGCATACTAGTGACACTCTGTTTGTCTATGTATTCACACATGTATTATGTTTCCGGTTAATACAATTCTAGCATGAATAATAAACTTTTATCATGATATATAAGGAAATAAATAATAACTTTATTATTGCCTCTAGGGCATATTTCCTTCACCCAACACACCCAATACAATGGTAAATTGTATAGGTGCACTAGTTCGGCGAAGAGATGGTGATACAAGTGCAATATGGATAGTAGATAATGGTTTTTGTAAACTGAAAATATAAAAACAGCAAGGTAACTAATGATAAAAGTGAGCACAAACGGTATTGCAATGCTAGGAAACAAGGCCTAGGGCTCATACTTTCACTAGTGCAAGTCCTCTCAACAATTATAACATAATTGGATCATATAACTATCCCTCAACATGCAAAAAAGAGTCACTCCAAAGTCACTAATAGCGGAGAACAAACGAAGAGATTATGGTAGGGTACGAAACCACCTCAAAGTTATTCTTTCTGATCGATCTATTCAGGAGTCCGTAGTAAAATAACACAAAGCTATTCTTTCCGTTCAATCTATCATAGAGTTCGTACTAGAATAACACCTTAAGACACAAATCAACCAAAACCCTAATGTCACCTAGATACTCCAATGTCACCTCAAGTATCCGTGGGTATGATTATATGATATGCATCACACAATCTCAGATTCATCTATTCAACCAACACAAAGTACTTCAAAGAGTGCCCCAAAGTTTCTACCGGAGAGTCAAGACGAAAACGTGTGCCAACCCCTATGCATAAGTTCACGAGGTCACGGAACTCGCAAGTTGATCACCAAAACATACATCAAGTGGATCACATGATATCCCATTGTCACCACAGATAAGCACATGCAAGACATACATCAAGTGTTCTCAAATCCTTAATGACTCAATCCGATAAGATAACTTCAAAGTGAAAATTCAATCCATTACAAGAGAGTAGAGGGGGAGAAACATCATAAGATCCAAATATAATAGCAAAGCTCGCGATACATCAAGATCATGCTAACTCAAGAACATGAGAGAGAGAGAGATCAAACACATAGCTACTGATACATACCCTCAGCCCCGAGGGAGAACTACTCCCTCCTCGTCATGGAGAGCGCCGGGATGATGAAGATGGCCACCGGAGAGGGATTCCCCCCTCCGGCAGGGTGCCGGAACGGGTCTAGATTGGTTTTCGGTGGCTACAGAGGCTTCTGGCGGCGGAACTCCCGATCTATTCTACTCCTCGATGTTTTTAGGGTATATTGATATATATAGGCGAAATAAGTCGGTCAGGGGAGCCACGAGGGGCCCATGAGGGTGGGGGCGCGCCCAGGGGGTAGGGCGAGCCTCCCTGCCTCGTGGCTTCCTCGAAGCTTCCCTAACGTCTACTCCAAGTCTCCAGGATTGCTTCCGTTCCAAAAATAACTCTCCCGAAGGTTTGATTCCGTTTGGAATCCGTTTGATATTCCTTTTCTTCGAAACACTGAAATAGGCAAGAAAACAACAATTTGGGCTGGGCCTCCGGTTAATAGGTTAGTCCCAAAAATAATATAAATGTGTTTAGTAAAGCCCATAAAAATCCAAAACAGATAATATGATAGCATGAATACTTCATAAATTATAGACACATTGGAGATGTATCAGTTACCAAAGATACCCAGAAAAACATCCTACAAGTACCAGAACCACAAGTTGCATATTAAGGTATCAATTTCTCCATGTTTATCTAAAGCAGAACAATCTCGACAATTCATATCCTACATTTCATGTGTATGAACTTGAATACTCATTTTCATATTGCACACTAGACATTATTCTGCCAAATATTCACACTTAAATTCAGTGCTTGAAAATTCCCAAAACACAAACAATTCAGTGCATGAAAGGACTTTTTATCGTAAGTATTCAGAATTCAATGGATGTAGCTTAGGCAATTAGGCACCATTATTTTCAACTACTCCATTACTCAATGGACAGAGATCGCATAAAAGTGAGTAACATTGAGAAGTGAAATTCCCGTGTGCATGAAAATGTCCAAACCGAGATTAAGAGCGGAGAGCTAAGATCACCTCAATGCATGAAATTGTCCACACTCAGAATAAAAGCACAGAGCCTTAGTAATTGAAGACTTGAAGCATTTGATAGTAAGAGGAAGCATGTTGTCGTCTGATCAGGTGATAGGGGCCGCACTACGCTCACAAAGACATGGATGCTGCTGGGGTCAATGCCGTCTTTGGCCGCGAGGGCCTCAGCCTCTGCCAGGTCGAGGAGAAACGCCCAGAGTACAACGCGTTACGTGCACTACACAGCTGATTCAATACCACCAGAGCCGCTCGTCGACGCGAGGCCATCTGGGACGCAAAGGAAGAACCCCCACCAATATCCCACACCCCACAGGAAACATTAGCCCCATCCAATACCACCATCGGCACGGACACCACACACCAGAGATCGCAACGGCGGCGACGTACAGGCGGATGGAGAACACACTCTTACCGTCATATCTAACAGAAGGACAATGGTAGGACGCAGAACAACCCATCCCTCAGCGACAACCACCCCAAACCCCTCCCCAGCCTTCCTCTCCCCTTTGTGGACAGCCGGGTAAACATGGCTGCTCGACACGGCTGCTGCCCGCCACACCGTAATGCTTGGGCCCAACATTCATTCGGCTAGTTCCGCCTACACGTCGCAATTCATTGGCTTTCATCCATAATTCTTGGCTGACAAGATCTGGCGAGCCATGCTGAGCTGAAGTGCAGACTTTTCTCTTGGCTAATCCTTCACAATAGGATCCTCAGGGCCGACCGCCTGGCGGTGCGAGGTTGGCCGCACGACCCCGTGTGCCAGCTCTGCCTTAGGGCCCCAGAGATTGCCCACCACTTTTTGGACTGCCTATTCATTTCTATAATCCGCCTGCTGGTCTGACATGACATTTTCCCTCGGTAATAGCATCCAACTCACCCTCGGTGGACGCATAGTGGGAGGGATGTGTGCGTCATTTGGATGATGGTCAAAGGACGCGCCTCAGCGGCTACTTAATCTACATCATGTGGAATGTCTGGAAGGGACAAAAACCACCGCATCTTCAACGGCACGCGTATGACGTACATCGAGGTGGTTCATCTCACCTTTGAGGACATCAGGCAGAGGGAATTAGCCTTTCGACCAAGAGTATACCACAACCAGGAGTAGTTTGCATGTGGGGTTTGGGTGTGATTTTGTGGGGTTTCCGAAAATGTAACCGTTCTTTCCAAAACATGCCAACATGTACATATTTACCACTTCTTAATGATAAGGCAGCGCTCCTATCGATTGCTAAAAAAACTACGGATAAAAAGGACCCACCCAGCGGACAACCTGGTCAAAGTTGAGATAAACCACGGAAATCAATCGATGAAATCGACCCTGGGAGCGCTCCAATCCGAGGGACCTTAGTGAATTAAAGGATGCGCGGGAAAAAGAGAAGTCATGTTGGTAACTCATATTCAAAAGGAATGGACAGTAAGTACTAACAGAATCTATTTCACTTTTCTAATCTAACCTACACAATGCTTGTATATTTCCAACAGTCCTGCTCCTAGTTATTTAGTTTCAGAATTACTGAGAAGCCATCATCCTGAAGTTGTACTAATAGACAATTGTAAAATGCTTTGTACAACTCATTAGTTATCATCAGTGTCAATGTTGCAGGTCGCTACAAATGCAATGTTCACCAATTTTTTTAGAAAAGGAGGAGGACCCCTGGCCTCAGCATCTAGACGATGCATGCAGCCATAAACAAACTTCACCAAATGAAAAACTAACTTAAATATAATAATCTACAGGGAGGACTTCAATGTCATAAGCCCGGTGAATGGTGATTTATGAATTAGCTAGTTAGGATCTCCTAATTTATTAACGTAGGTATCTTATATCTCAACTTAGCAGATTTCATAGCTTGTACTTCAAGTGTCATCTCATTCGTGCAGAAAACTTGCATATTGATTGACAGGTGAGGTATAAATTATCTAGTTATCATGTGACATAACACTTCTTTATGGCACAATCAAACAATTTTTCAACCTTCCATCCACAATTCCACATAGCCTATCTTATCAGCTTGACTAAGAAAACCATATGTAAAATTGCTTGATCCAGATGGATCTAAATATGAGTTGATAAAGCGGTTAGAAGAGGAGATTCTTTCACAAAAATGAAGATCTTACCTCCCCAGCGAGGATTTCACTATTCGCCACTACCTTATGCCACAAATCTGGCACACTTTTATCCCATGCTGGTGCAAGGAAATGATATATTCCCTCTTTACTACATTTCCTTCACAACACCACAAAGCATAAAACAATTAGTGCATGTCCAATACAAATTCACCTTTCCGCTCAAAAGTAGTTTCGTCTGCACTTTCTTTTTTTAGGTACACAGAAGGGAGTTAGCACTGAAGTTATAAATATCTTGAAGTTATATGTGTTTGTGGCTAAGTTGAGTCCCTTTTTTTGCTTGGCATGCTGATTTGTCATGATACATAATCAGGAACTAAAACTACAGGAAACAAATACAATTGTGTGGTTTAGATAAGCAAAATACACAACCAAACTAAGCCTAGTAGCAGCAGATATTAATCATGGCTCAACGAAATAATTCTTAATGATAATTTCTCAATTATCGGAAACATTTTAGACACTATAGTGTGGTTCTGTTTTTTTGATAAAAAGAGCGCCCGCCTGGTTCCATTAATCAGTGAAACCAAACACAAGGTTTAAACAATAGTAGGATTCAACAAGTCAAGCCTAGGCGGAAAGTAAATGATAGCACGTTACTGGAACCAAGAAAGATAACTAAGGAGATGTTAGGTGGGGCGTAAGCAGGTCACTGCTACCTCTTGAGCATGCATTGGTTTTCCCTTGAAGAGAAAAGGGTGATGCAGCAAAGTAGCGTATGTATTTCCCTCAGTTTTGAGAACCAAGGTATCAATCCAGTAGGAGATAACACACAAGTCACCTAGTACCTGCACAAACAATCAGGAACCATGCAACCAACGTGATAAAGGGGTTATTAATCCCTTCACAGTCACTCGCAAAAGTGAGATCTAATAAAGATAGAAAAGTAAATATTTTTGGTATTTTTGTTGTATAGATTGGAAATTAAAGATTGCAAAATAGTAAACGAGATGCGATGTAAATAAAAGAGATGCAATATAATAGGAAAGAGACCCGGGGGCCATAGGTTTCACTAGTGGCTTCTCTCAAGATAGCATGTATTACGGTGGGTGAGCAAATTACTGCCGAGCAATTGATAGAAAAGCGCATAGTTATGAAGTTATCTAAGGCCATGATCATGAATATAGGCATCACGTCCGTGTCAAGTAGATCAAAATGATTCTGCATCTACTACTATTACTCCATACATCAACCGCTATCCAGCATGCATCTAGAGTATTAAGTTCATAAGAATAGAGTAACGCATTAAGCAAGATGACATGATGTAGAGGGATAAACTCAAGCAATATGATATAACCCCATCTTTTTATCCTTGATGGCAACAATACAATATGTGCCTTGCTGCCCCTACTGTCATTGGGAAAGGACACCGCAAGATTGAACCCAAAGCTAAGCACTTCTCCCATTGCAAGAAAGATCAATCTAGTAGGCCAAACTAACCGATAATTCAAAGAGACTGATACGTCTCCAACGTATCTACAATTTATGAAGTATTCATGCTATTATATTATCAACCTTGGATGTTATATATGCATTTATATGCTATTTTATATGATTTTTGGGACTAACCTATTAACCTAGAGCCCAGTGCCAGTTTCTGTTTTTTCCTTGTTTTTGATTTTTATAGAAAAGGAATACCAAACAGAGTCCAATTGACGTGCCAATTTTTGAAGATTTTTTATGGACCAAAAGAAGACCCCGGAGTAAAAGAGTTGGGCCATAAGAGTCCCGAGCCGTCCACGAGGGTGGGGGGCGTGCCCACCCCCCAGGCGCATGGGCCTGCCTCGTGGACGACTCGGGCACCTTCTTGACGTGAGACCGACGCCAAAAATTCCTATAAATACAAAAACCTCGGAAAATTAACCTAGATCGGGAGTTCCGCTGCCAGAAGCCTCCGTAGCCACCTAAAACCAATCTAGGCCCTCTCTGGCACCCTGCCGGAGGGGGCCATCATCACCGGAGGACATGGAAGAGGATCCCGGAGGGGCCATCATCACCATGAAGGCCAAGGACCAGAGGGGGTACCTCTCCCCATCCAGGGGGGAGGCCATGGAGGAGGAAGCACAAGGGGGAGAACCTCTCCTCCTCTCTCTTGGTGGCACCGGAGTGCCATCGAGAGGGGAATCATCACCGCGGTGATTGTCTTCATCAACATCACCATCATCATCACCATCCTCATCTCTTTTACGCGGTCCACTCTCCCGCACCCCGCTGTAATCCCTACTTGAACATGGTGCTTTATGCCACATATTATGATCCAATGATGTGTTGCCATCCTATGATGTTTTGAGTAGTTATCCTTTGTCTTTGGGTTGATTTATGATCTAGATTGGTATGAGTTGTATGTTTTACTTTGGTGCTGTCCTATGGTGCCCTCCGTGTCGCACAAGCGTGAGGGATTCCCGTTGTAGGGTGTTGCAATACGTTCATGATTCGCTTATAGTGGGTTGGCGAGTGACTGAAACACAAACCCGAGTAAGGGGGTTGTTGCGTATGGGAATAAAGAGGACTTGATGCTTTAATGCTATGGTTGGGTTTTACCTTAATGATCTTTATTAGTTGCGGATGCTTGCTAGAGTTCCAATCATAAGTGCATATGATCCAAGTAGAGAAAGTATGTTAGCTTATGCCTCTCCCTCATATGAAACTGCAATAGTGATTACCGGTTTTGTTAACAATTGCCTAGGACAATTCCGCACACCGATCCACCATTATTCCACACTCGCTATTTATAATACTTAGTAATATATTCTAACTTTATGATAACATCACCTACTTTCATATTTTAGCTCTCCGATATCATACAAAGTTATCCACTTCATACCCACAATATAGTTTTATTTCTCGTTTCTAGTTGGAAGCAAACGTTCGGTGTATGTAGAGTCATATCAGTGGCAGATAGGGCTTGAGAGAATATTGATCTTACCTTTAGCTCCTTGTGGGTTCGACACTCCATACTTATCACTTCCACCTTTGGAAATTGCTACGATGATTCCCTGCACTTGGGGATTATCAAGCTCTTTTCTGGCGCCGTTGTCGGGGAGCAATAGCGTGGGGTTGATATTCTTGTGTATGCTTGTTTGCTTTCTTCACTAAGTAGATTTTGTTTTTTCTTTTTTGTTTATGTTTAGTTGTGGGTGAAACATACAAAAAAATTAAAAGAATGAAAATAAAAAAATTACTTGCCTCTCATGCCTAAAAAGTTTTTCAAAAAGAGAAGTGATTGGGAAGTTATGCATTGAAGAAGTGAGGGTCGACCTTGAGCACTCGTGTTCATGCTCACGGAAACAATGTAGAATTTTTCATGGAAGTTTTTCTGTAAATAATTATCCCCTTATATGTATCCATTGTATTATAAAAATAATGTGCCAAGCTTTGGTTTTAGGATGATTAGATTTCTTGTTTACTATGTGTAGAACAAAAAACAGAAACTTTGGCTGTAGCGCGTGATTTTACATTTTTTACTGGAAAGTCAAATGGGTATGAAACTTTTTGCACATTACTTCTGTACAAATTTTTCAAATTTTAAAATTTATTTCATAGTTTTTGGAGTTACATAAGTTTACTAAACCTCCAGATTACTACGGACTGTCCTGTTTTAGACAGATTCTGTTTTTCGTGTGTTGTTTGCTTATTTTGATGCACCTATGGCTAGTATCAGAGGGTATGAACCATAGAGAAGTTGGAATACAGTAGCTATATTTCTAATATGAAATTGGAATGAGTTGGAAACAGTACCTAAAGGTAGTGATTTGCTTTATTATACTAACGGATCTCACAAAGTTTTTGTTAATGTTTTGTGTGGATGAAGTGTTCGAAGAACGAGGAGTTACCGATGTGAGAAGAATAAAGAGAGGAAAGAGCTCAAGCTTGGGGATGCCCAAGTCACCCCAATTAAATATTCTATGGATACTCAAGCATCTAAGATTGGGGATGCCCCAGTTGGCATCCCATCTTTCTTCTTCAACAATTATCGGTATACCTCGGTTTTTGTTTTGTTCACATGATTTGTGTCCTTTGTGATTTTCTTTTTATTTAAGAACCATGCTAGTATGAGATCTCACTTCATCAATTTATAGGATACTTCATGTGCTTCACTTATATCTTCTAAGTATGATCTTATAGAATTGCTCTTTGAGCTTCACTTAAATCTTTTGAGTATGGCTTTATAGAATACTTCATGTGCTTCACTTATACATTTTGGGCTTGGATATTGGTTAGTATATATTAATTGTAGAATGCTCCATGAACTTCACTTATATCTTTTGGAGTATGAATAACACTATCATCTAAAGCGGGTCTGGAAGAGTGTCAACTTTAGTTTTATTTCTCCTTTCTAGTTGGAAGCAAACGTTCGGTGTACGTAGAGTCATATCAGTGGCAGATATGGCTTGAGAGAATATTGATCTTACCTTTAGCTCCTTGTGGGTTCGACACTCCATACTTATCACTTCCACCTTTGGAAATTTCTACGATGATTCCCTGCACTTGGGGATTATCAGAGGCTTGCAAATATATCAAATCATGCATATAAGAATTCAGAGAAGAACAAAATAATATTCATAGATAATCTTGTTCATAAACCCACAATTCATCGTATCTCGGCAAGCACACCACAAAAGAGTATTACATTGAATAGATCTCCAAGAACATCGAGGCGAACTTTGTATTGAGAATGAAAGAGAGAGAGAGAGAAGAAGCCATCTAGATAATAACTATGGACCCTAAGGTCTATGGTAAACTACTCACGCTTCATCGGAGAGGCAATGGTGTTGATGTAGAAGCGCTCCGTGACCGATCCTGTTGGGGAACGTAGTAATTTCAAAAAATTCCTACGCACACACAGGATCATGGTTATGCATAGCAACGAGAGGGGAGTGTGTTGTCCACGTACCCTCATAGACCGAAAGCGGAAGCGTTTGCACAACGCGGTTGATGTGGTCGTACGTCTTCACGATCCGACCGATCAAGTACCGAATGTACGACACCTCCGAGTTCAGCACACGTTCAGCTTGATGACGTCCCTTGAACTCTGATCCAGCCGAGCTTTGAGGGAGAGTTCCGTCAGCATGACGGCATGGTGACGATGATGATGTTCTACCGATGTAGGGCTTCGCCTAAGCACCGCTACGTTATTATCGAGGTGGACTATGGTGGAGGGGGGGCACCACACACGGCTAAGAGATCAATTGTTGTGTCTAGAGGTGCCCCCTGCCCTCGTATATAAAGAAGCAAGGGGGAGAGGTGGCCGGCCAGGCTGAGGCGCGCCAGGGAGGGGTCCTACTCCCACCAGGAGTAGGACTCCCTCCTTTCCTAGTTGGAGTAGGAGAAGGGGGAAGGAGGAGGGAGAGAGGAAGGAAAGGGGGGCGCCGCCCCCCTCCTTGTCCAATTCGGACTAGAGGGGGAGGGGGCGCGTGGCCTGCCCTGGCCGCTCCTCCTATTCTCCACTAAGGCCCATCTTGGCCCATTAACCCCCCCTGGGGGGGGGGGGTTCCGGTAACCCCCGGTACTCCCGTAAAATCCCGATTTCACCCGAAACACTTCCGATATCGAAATATAGGCTTCCAATATATCAATCTTTATGTATCGACCATTTCAAGACTCCTCGTAATGTCCGTGATCACATCCGGGACTTCGAACTTCCTTCGGTACATCAAAACACATAAACTCATAATATAACCGTCATCGAACTTTAAGCGTGCGGACCCTACGGGTTCGAGAACTATGTAGACATGACCGAGACATGTGTCCGGTCAATAACCAATAGAGGAACCTGGATGCTCATATTGGCTCCTACATATTCTACAAAGATCTTTATCGGTCAAACCGCATAACAACATACATTGTTCCCTTTGTCATCGGTATGTTACTTGCCCGAGATTCGATCGTTGGTATCTTAATACCTAGTTCATTCTCGTTACCGGCAAGTCTCTTTACTCATTCTGTAATACATCATCCCACAACTAACTCATTAGTTGCAATGCTTGCAAGTCTTATAGTGATGTGCATCACCGAGTGGGCCCAGAGATACCTCTTTGACAATCGGAGTGACAAATCCTAATCTCGAAATACGCCAACCCAACAAGTACCTTTGGAGACACGTATAGAGCACCTTTATAATCACCCAGTTACGTTGTGACGTTTGGTAGCACACAAATTGTTCCTCCGGTAAACGGGGGTTGCATAATCTCATAGTCATAGGACAATGTATTAGTCATGAAGAAAGCGATAGCAGAATACTAAACGACCGTGTTCTAAGCTAACAGAATGGGTCAAGTCAATCACATCATTCTGTAATGATGTGATCCCATTAATCAAATGACAACTCATGTCTATGGTTAGGAAACATAACCATCATTGATTCAACGAGCTAGTCAAGTAGAGGCATACTAGTGACACTTTGTTTTGTCTATGTATTCACACATGTACTAAGTTTCTGGTTAATACAATTCTAGCATGAATAATAAACATTTATCATGATATAAGGAAATAAATAATAACTTTATTATTGCCTCTAGGGCATATTTCCTTCATTTTCCCACTTGCACTAGAGCCAATAATCTAGTTCACATCGCCATGTGATTTTACACCAATAGCTCACATCACCATGTGATTAACACCCATAGTTCACATCGTCATGTGACCAACACCCAAAGGGTTTACTAGAGTCAATAATCTAGTTCACATCGCTATGTGATTAACACCAAAAGAGTACTAAGGTGTGATCATGTTTTTCTTGTGAGAGAAGTTTAGTCTACGGGTCTGCCACATTCAGATCCGTATGTATTTTGCAAATTTCTATGTCAACAATGCTCTGCATGGAACTACTCTAGCTAATTGCTCCCACTTTCAAAATGTATCCAGATTGAGACTTAGAGTCATCTAGATCAGTGTCAAAATTTGCATCGACGTAACCCTTTACGACAAACTTTTTGTCACCTCCATAATCGAGAAACATATCCTTATTCCACTAAGGATAATTTTGACCGCTGTCCAGTGATCTACTCCTAGATCACTATTGTACTCCCTTGCTAAACACAGTGTAGGGCATACAATAGATCTGGTACACAGCATGACATACTTTATAGAAACTATGGCTGAGGCATAGGGAATGACTTTCATTCTCTTTCTATCTTCTGCCGTGGTCGGGCTTTGAGTCCTACTCAATTTCACACCTTGTAACACAGGTAAGAACTCTTTCTTTGACTGTTCCATTTTGAACTACTTCAAATCTTGTCAAGGTATGTACTCATTGAAAAAACTTATCAAGCGTCTTGATCTATCTCTATAGATCTTGATGCTCAATATGTAAGTAGCTTCACCGAGGTCTTTATTTGAAAAAAATCCTTTCAAAAACTCCTTTAAGCTTTCCAGAAAATTCTACATTATTTCCGATCAACAATATGTCATTCACATATATTTATCAGAAATGCCGTAGTGCTCCCACTCACTTTCTTGTAAATACAGGCTTCACCACAAGTTTGTATAAAACAATATGCTTTAATCAACTCATCAAAGCGTATATTCCAACTCTGAGATGCTTGCACCAGTCCATAGATGGATCGCTGGAGCTTGCACATTTTGTTAGCACCTTTAGGATCAACAAAAACCTTCTGGTTGCATCATATAAAACTCTTCTTAAGAAATCCATTCAGGAATGTAGTTTTGACATCCATTTGCCGGATTTCATAAAATGTGGCAATTTGCTAACATGATTCGGACAGACTTAAGCATCGCTATGAGTGAGAAAATCTCATCGTAGTCAACACCTTGAACTTTCTCAAAACTTTTTGACAAGTCTAGCTTTGTAGATAGTAACATTACTATCAGCGTCCGTCTTCCTCTTGAAGATCCATTTATTTTCTATGGCTTTCCGATCATCGGGCAAGTCAACCAAAGTCCACACTTTGTTCTCATACATGGATCCCATCTCAGATTTCATGGCCTCAAGCCATTTCGCGGAATCTGGGGTCATCTTCGCTTCCTCATAGTTCGTAGGTTCATCATGGTCAATTAACATGAGCTCTAGAACAGGATTACTGTACCACTCTGGTGCGGATCTCACTCTGGTTGACCTACGAGGTTCGGTAGTAACTTGATTTGAAGTTACATGATCATCATCATTAGCTTCCTCACTAATCGGTGTAGGAGTCACAGAAACAGATTTCTGTGATGAACTACTTTCCAATATGGGAGCAGGTACAGTTACCTCATCAAGTTCTACTTTCCTCCCACTCACTTCTTTCGAGAGAAACTCATTCTCTAGAAAGGATCCATTCTCAGCAACAAATATCTTGCCTTCGGATCTGTGATAGAAGGTGTACCCAACAGTTACTTTTGGGTATCCTATGAAGACACACTTCTCCGACTTGGGTTTGAGCTTATCAAGATGAAACTTTTTCACATAAGCATCGCAACCCCAAACTTTAAGAAACGATAGCTTAGGTTTCTTGCTAAACCACAGTTCATACGGTGTCGTCTCAACGGATTTAGATGGTGCCATTTTTAATGTGAATGCAGCTGTCTCTAATGCATAACCCCAACATGATAGTGGTAAATCGGTAAGAGACATCATAGATTGCACTATATCAAATAAAGTATGGTTATGACGTTTGGACACACCATTACGCTGTGGTGTTCCAGGTGGCATGAGTTTGTTAAACTATTCCACATTGTTTTAATTGAAGGCCAAACTCGTAACTCAAATATTCACCTCTACGATCAGATCATAGAAACTTTATTTTCTTGTTATGATGATTTTCCACTTCACTCTGAAATTCTTTGAACTTTTCAAATGTTTCAGACTTATGTTTCTTCAAGTAGATATACCCATATCTACTCAAATCATCTGTGAAGGTCAGAAAAATAATGATACCCGTTTGCGAGCTGATACGTCTCCGTCGTATCTACTTTTCCAAACACTTTTGCCCTTGTTTTGGACTCTAACTTGCATGATTTGAATGGAACTAACCCGGACTGACGCTGTTTTCAGCAGAATTGCAATGGTGTTATTTATGTGCAGAAACAAAAGTTCTCGGAATGACCAGAAACTCCACGGAGCGTATTTTTGGAAATAATAAAAAATACTAGCAAAAGATCAAGGCCAAGGGGCCCACACCCTAGCCACGAGGGTGGGGGGCGCGCCTGCCCCCCTGGGCGCGCCCCCTACCTCGTGGGCCCCCTGGAGCTCCTCCGACCTCAACTCCAACTCTATATATTCGTGTTCGGAGAGAAAAAAATCAGGGAGAAAGATTTATCGTGTTTTACGATACGAAGCCGCCGCCAAGCCCTAAACTCTCTCGGGAGGGCTGATCTGTAGTCCGTTCGGGGCTCCGGAGAGGGGAATCCGTCGCCATCGTCATCATCAACCATCCTCCATCACCAATTTCATGATGCTCACCGCCGTGCGTGAGTAGTTCCATCGTAGGCTTGCTGGACGGTGATGGGTTGGATGTGATTTATCATGTAATCGATTTAGTTTTGTTAGGGTTTGATCCCTAGTATCCACTATGTTCTGAGATTGATGTTGCTATGACATTGGTATGCTTAATGCTTGTCACTAGGGCCCGAGTGTCATGATTTCAGATCTGAACCTATTATGTTTTCATGAATATATGAGAGTTCTTGATCCTATCTTGCAAGTCTATAGTCACCTACTATGTGTTATGATCCGGCAACCCGAAGTGACAAGAATCGGGACCACTTCCGGTGATGACCGTAGTTTGAGGAGTTCATGTATTCACTATGTGTTAATGCTTTGGTCCGGTACTCTATTAAAAGGAGGCCTTAATATCCCTTAGTTTCCGCTAGGACCCCGCTGCCACGGGAGGGTAGGACAAAAGATGTCATGCAAGTTCTTTTCCATAAGCACGTATGACTATATTCGGAACACATGCCTACATTACATTGATGAATTGGAGCTAGTTCTGTGTCACCCTAGGTTATGACTGTTACATGATGAACCACATCCGACATAATTCTCCATCACCGATCCATTGCCTATGAGCTTTCCATATATTGTTCTTTGCTTATTTACTTTTCCGTTGCTATTGCTATCATCACTACAAAATACCAAAAACATTACTTTTGCTATCGTTACCACTACTATCATATTACTTTGCTACTAAATACTTTCTTGCAGATATTAAGTTATCCAGGCGTGGTTGAATTGACAACTCAGCTGCTAATACTTGAGAATATTCTTTGGCTCCTCTTGTGTCGAATCAATAAATTTGGGTTGAATACTCTACCCTCAAAAATTGTTGCAATCCCCTATACTTGTGGGTTATCAAGGCTATTTTCTGGCGCCGTTGCCGGGGAGCATAGCTCTATTCTTTGAGTCACTTGGGATTTATATCTTCTTATCATTATGAAGAACTTGAGAGATCCAAAAACCAAGATTTATCCCTCAACTACGAGCGGAGGTAAGGAACTGCCATCTAGCTCTGCACTTGATTCACCTTCTGTTTTGAGTAAGCTTGCGACACCTAAACCAGCTTCTGCTATTGATTCTGATATGTCGCATATTATTGATGATGCCACTTCTGCTATGCATGATACTTATGATGAAACTACTTCTATGCTTGATACAACTGTGCCACTTGGTGAATTTCTTGATGAACAACTTGCTAGGGCTAGAGAGAATGAAATTATTGAAACTGATAATACTGATGAAAGTGATTATGAAGGCTCTCCTAATAAATATGAATTACCTGTTATGCCTGAGGGATATGTTATGGTTGAAGAAACTACAAGAGACTTTCTTGCTTGCAATGATAGAAGTGTGCCGGGGTACTGATCCACGGGCACCTATGGGACCGGCGGACTGGGTCCCTTTCGGTTCAGCGGGGGCGGAGGTCGTGCAAAGAGCAGATCGAGGCGATGCACGCGAGCGATTTACCCAGGTTCGGGCCGCACGGATGCGTAAAACCCTACTCCTGCTTTGTGGTTTGTATTGGTTTCTTGCTCGGGAGCGCGGAGTGCTACAGTACACTTTAGCAGCTAGCAAGACCGAGCGTGAGTGTTCGAACTAGCTAACCCCCCTCTACGTTGCACACAGGCCTCCTTTTATATGCTCAAGGGGTTCCCGACAGGTGGCAACGGAGGTGAAGGACAAAAATGGAAAGGTGCTGTGGTAGGCACAGCTACCTGCTACAGTGTATCATACCTAACCCTGACGGCAGGGGACAAGGGCCTTAAATGCCCGGTCTGTGTCGCCTAAACAGTGCGAAAAGGGACCGCCAGGGACGCCACCGTTCGCCACGATGGCGATCTTGTCAGCGCCGCTTGCCACCGCACGCCGCTGGCTGCACAGCCTCCCGCCACGTACGCCTGGAAGGGCCCAGAGCGACACGTTGGTGGATGTGCTGGAGCGCGGGCCCAGGGAGGTGGCTTGCCGCGGCAAGCGCCTTGCCGCTGTCGTTGTCTTGTCGCGTCCGGGAGCTTGTCGCTCACCGGGCCTTGCCGGGGCGCGTGGTGCGCCGCGGCAAGTTCCTTGCAATGCCTTGGGTGGCCTTCCCGGCAAGCTCCTCTTGCCGGGGTCTTGGGATGCTTTTGTTAGCCTTCCCGGCAAGCTCCTCTTGCCGGGGTCTTGTCTTCTTGGCTTGGACACTTTGTTCTTGAATGGCTCCAAAGGAACCACGGAGGACCTTGGCGGTCACCCGGCAAGCCTTGCCGCGGGATGCTGCGACTGCCCGTGCACAAGTTCGGGATACTAGGGTACCCCTACTCTAGTACACCGACAGGAGCCCCCGGGCCTGGGCCATACACGGTGCCGAGCGCTGTTGGGCCAGGCCCAAAACAGGGCACGGGCACGCGCGGCCTAGGTTACGCCGTATCTTACTCCGTATCCACCGCGCCCTCCCCGAACGGCACGCGTCGAATGCGGCGTCGTGGGAGAGATCGTGGGGGTTTCTTTATTCGGAAATGCGGAACGTCCGCCCCCTCCCCCTTATAAGCAGAGGAAACGGGGGCAGTTCGCACATTCGCCCGTTGCTGTTTCCAATCTCAGAAATCTCCGCCACTCCCTCGCCTTCCCAGAGCAGAGAGAGAGAGAGAGCAGCGCCCCGCCCCCCATCGCCGCCAGCATCACCAACGCCGTCAACCTCCTCCACTGCTTCCGCCATGGCTCCAAAAGCCAACAAGGGGAAGGCCGTGAAGTCGACCGAGGCGCAGCGGCTCGCGGCGCTGCGGAAGGAGCGGGCGGTTTTCCCCCCCAAGCTTGCCGCGAAGGAGCTGAGGGAGAAGTACTACCTCTTCTGGTCGGCGGAGACGCGCGCGCATCCGCGCACAAAGGTACTCCCCGCCGTCGCTTGGAAGAAGGCTCCGGATGGATACCCCTTTTTTGCTCTGTTCTTCTACTGCGGGCTCTGCCCGCCTTTCTCAGATTTCTTCTGCGACATCATGAATACGTACGGATTCCATCTCCTTGACTTCACCCCCAATGCCGTCCTGACCATGGCAGTTTTCGCACACCTCTGCGAAAACTTTGTCGGAGTCCTTCCCAACGTAGCCCTCTTCCGCCACTTCTTCATACCCCGAGTAGAGATAGGAGAGCCTCTATCCGGCGGGATTGCCTGGATCTCAAGAGCCGGCAAGAAGGAGACCTATCTGGAGGGAGAGTTCCGCGGCAAGTGGGAGGAGTGGAGAGCAGATTGGTGCTGGATTGACGAAGAGGATCCGCAGCCATTCACTACCCGGCGCAAAACCCCAGTAGCACGCGGCAGCGATTGGAGCGACGTGGCCCCGGAAGACGACAGGCTGAGAATTGCCGTCACCAGGATCCTGTGCCTCAGGCTTGCCGGGCTTACTGTTGGCGCTGTTGGCGCAGACTTCCTTCGCCGCCGAATTGCCCCCCTGCAGGAACGGGGGAGGCCCACTTGGGAGTTCAAGAACGCGGCAGACATCATGAGGCTGCGGCCGGGCCTCAACTACAACTTCACAGTCCTGGAGCTCAACGCAATGCTGCAGGAGCTGTTCAAATATGACCCCCAACATCCCGAGGTCTTCAGGTTGCCGGGGGGCGTCGTGCCGTTGTGCAACAATTCCTCGCTCGACCGCATCCGTGCAATGATGCCGGAGTGTGACTCGCATGGAATTGTGCCAACTTGGCAGGAGCCTGTAGACGAGGTCGTGCAGCAGTTCTTCGACGACTTGGTGGAGGTGCCAGTCCGCCCCGACGAGAAGGACGGCCTCACCCGCGACACCACGGATGCAGAGTTGGCGCTCATCGCCACCAGGATGGAGGAGGCAGCGGCAGCCGCAGCCGCGGGCGAGTTTGGTTTTACTGTGGAGGAGGCTGATGCAGCGGAAGCGGCAAGCCGTGCCGAGCGAGGGGAGGCCGCCGGCAAGAAGGAACTTGCCGGGCCTGACGCCGAGCCGAGCGAGCCCGCCAAGGACACGAGCGGCTCGTTGGAAATCAACTCTTCTTCCTCCTCGTCTTCAGGCAGCTCGCCGCAAGCAGGGCCTCCATCCCCGCCAAGAAGGCGTCTCCGCAAGGCCTGTGACGTGGCGGAGCGGCAAGCGGGTCAACAGTCATCGCGCCGCATGACACGCTCTACCGCGGCAAACACCGTCGCCGCGGGAGCGCCTCATGCTGCGACGGCAACTGGAGCGGAGTCTAGCCGGACCACCGCTTCAGTCCCTGCCGCTACTCACGCCGCGCCGACAGCCGGAGCGGGGTCGTCTCAGCCTACCACCACCGCTCCCGCCAAGCGGCCAAGGGAAGCTACCCCTCCACCTCCTCACGCCGGGCGCGTGCCGGACTTCGACTTCTCCGCGTTCAGCTCCGACGACGAAGAAGAAGAAGAGTAAGCTTCTCTTATAGTACTTATAGTTCTTCAAATCTTGCTGTTTGTCTTGTATCTCATTTGCTTCGCTTTGAATTTGTTCCTTCTCAGGAATCTGGCTCAGAGAGCAGCAAAGAGAGCCAAGGCCCCGGTGATCGTCGTCGAGGACGAGCCCACTGCGACAGCAGGTGGCGCGCCCGAGACAAGCTTGCCGGACCCGGCGACTTTTCTCCAGGGCAGCCCCCAGCGTAAGTGTCTGATTTACTTTCTGCTGCGAGGCGCGTTTGGGTACTTGTCTTTGCTGATATCTGCTTGTTGACTTGTGTAGAAGCCGAGCAGCCCCACCAGGAGCCAAGGGAGAATCCCCCGACAAGGGAGAATTCTCCGGCAAGGGAGGGCTTCCCGGTAAGGGAGAAGTCTCCGGCAAGGGAGGGTTCTCCGGCGAGGGACAGCGCCAGCGGCCCCCCGACAGCGCAGACCACGACTGCAGCACCTGGTGCAGGTACTCCTCTTGCTTCAAAAACTTCCCTTGGGTTCTTCTTCTTTTGATCTTCTTGAGTTTTTGCTGGATTTTGCTTGACTCTTCCCCTCTTTCCGGCTGTCAGATCCACCCGCTGCGGAGCAGATGGAAACCGAGGTCGCCGCTGACGAGGCAACCGGTGGTGGCGACGCCGCCGGCGCAGAGGCCGCCAAGGCAGACGCCGCGGCAACTGGCGAGGGGTCCGGCGATCGCACTGACGGCCCCGAGGCCGCAGGAGCGCCAGGCGCTACACCGACCGCCGATCCGTCCGCCGCTGCCGCAGCGCCAGGCTCCGGAGAGCCCCAACCTGGCGTCTACCTGAAGGCCGGCGACGATGTCTTCATCAATCTTCCCTGGGCATCAAGCTCCAGAGCGTCGGTCGAGGGGGAGATCTTCGACGGAGAAGTGCTTGGTTCCGCGGGGTTGACGCTGGTCGACGCGCCAAGCAGCAGCAGCAACGAGCCCGAAGAAGAGCGGCTGCTGCGGAGGTTGATGTCGCTCTACCGCGCGCGACAGGCCAAGCTGGAGTCCCGCGAGGCACTTGTCGCGAAGGCGGGGGCAGACATTGAAAAGCGCGTGAAAGAGCTCGGGGGTTTCCACCGGGAAGCCCTCCGATCCCTGGCGGAGGAGCGGGAGCGGCTCATTGAAGCGCAGAAGGCCTTTCTCCTTGAGAAGGCCGAAGCCGAAGAGCGCCAGCGACTTGCCGCTGTGAAGCTAGCCGCGGAGGAGGACGAGCTGGCGCAGCGGAAGGTCAATCTCGACGCCCACGAGGAGGAGCTTGCCTCGCGCGAGGAGAAGCTTGGCGGAGCCCTCAAGCAAGCGGAGGATGCTGCCGCCGCCGCTGAGGCCGCCAAGGAAGAGTTGAAGACGAAGGTGGCGCGGCTGGAGGCCGATCTCTCCGAGAAGGGCAAGGAGCTCAGCGCCGCCAAGGTCTCCAACGTGGATCTTGAGTTGAAGCTAACCACTTTAACCAAGACTCTGGACAGCGCCAAGAAGCGGGAGGCGGCCTTGAAGGAGGAAATCAAGGCCGACAAGGCGCTGCTGGAGAGTGCTGCCACCGCCCAGAACGCCTTCAGGGAGACCGTGACGCACTGGACGGAGAGCCTTGTGAACGCCGCCACGGACATCGACAAGGAGCTGGCGCAACTGGGGATGGAGGATCTCGGGTATTCCACCGACGACAACCTCCAACCCAGCGCTAAGCTCGTTCTGTTCTTCAAGGGCGTGGCGACGGCCCTTCAGCGACTCCGAGAGAGGATCCCCAAGCAACTGGCTGACGAGTTGCACAGGGTCTGCGTAGGGGCCCTCGAGAAAGTGTTGATGAAGGTGGCCTTCCGCAATCCTGGCCTCCGTCTCACCAACATCCTCAGGACCTTGCCGCCAGAAGCTGATCTGGAGGAGCTCAAAGCCCTTGTCGCACCCATTGTGGACAAGGTGAGCGGGATCAAGAGGGTTGAAGGCGATCGCGTAGATTAGGCCGCCCATCTCTTCTTCCCTTGTCGCTGTTTACCTTGTCATGAAAACAATCTATTAGAGCTACGACAAGCTATTTTTGTAATATAACTTTATTCTGGGTATTATTTGCAATGTTATTCCCTTTACTTGATTCCCCCCTTTGTATGTCTTTTTACCCTACGCTTTTAGGGAACTTGCCGGTGCAGGCACCAGAGCCGCGAGCGCTGAGTGCGGAACGTCAGCAGCCTGCTGGCGGTGCCGCTACCGGCAAGAAACCTTGTCGCGACTAGTTGCAGCTCACTTAAGTTGTCGAGTGGACTCGAAACAAAGTAAGGGCGCTAGCAGCTCACTTAATTTGTTGAGCGGACTCGAAACAAAGTAAGAGCGCTAGCAGCTCACTTAAGTTGTTGAGCGGACTCAAAACAAAGTAAGAGCGCAACTAGCTATGAGTTGGTTCCTCCACGCACAGGTTTTCCATACAAAGTGCGGTCGTTCAAGGGAAATAACTTAAAAAATTAAAAAATTTAATTGCTCAAACTTTGGCAACTTAGCTTTTCTGTTGTTTGCTCCCCGGCAAGGCGAAACTCTCTTGAACGACGCCTGGTCCATACCATCATCAACCTTCCTTTGAAAAGAAAGAAGAGACAACACATATATGGAGTTTTACGGCTCGTTAATGCTTACCGTGGAGTAGGTGCTGCACAAAGTGTCAGATCATATATGCCAAAAAATAGAAAGCATAAAACCGACAAAATGCGCGGAGGACGTGAGCTTTATTTATGCACGGGGTCTGCGCCCGGCTTTGTACAAAGGATTACATGCAACAGCGGCAAGACTTGTACAAAAGGTGGTTGCCGGAACGGGTTTCGGCAACCGCACCTTATGGGTAAAACTTACGAAGATGCTCAATGTTCCAGGAGTTGCTCACCGGAATCCCATCTTCGGTCTCAAGGCGGACAACGCCAGGCCTAGTGACTCGTTTCACCCGGTAAGGGCCTTCCCACTTCGGCGTCAACTTGTTGGAATTCTTGGCAGACTGAACGCGCCGAAGAACAAGGTCGCCTTCCTCGAGACTTCTGGCATTAACTTTGCGGCTATGGTAGCGGCGCAAAGCTTGCTGGTAGCGAGCAGCTCGCACAGCAGCCTGAAGACGGTCTTCCTCAAGGAGCAGCGCGTCATCTTGTCGCAGCTGCTCTTGCTCAAGCTCATCATAAGCGAGCACTCGAGGTGACCCGTATACGAGTTCCATGGGGATAACTGCCTCTGCTCCATAGACTAGAGCGAAAGGTGTCTGGCCAGTGGCTCCATTTGGCGTTGTCCTGATCGACCAAAGAAGCACCGGCAGCTCCTCGATCCAGTTTCTTCCGCACTTGTGCAGCCTGTCAAAAGTTCTGGTCTTGAGCCCGCGCAGCACTTCAACATTTGCCCTCTCCGCTTGACCGTTGCTTCTTGGGTGAGCAACAGAAGCGAAGCAGACCTTGGCGCCAAGATCTTGGACGTACTGCATGAAGGTGCGGCTCATGAATTGTGTACCGTTGTCGGTGATTATCCAGTTAGGGATCCCGAAGCGGCAAACAATCGACCTGAAGAACTTGACGGCTGACTGTGCGGTCACCTTCCTCACTGGTTCCACTTCCGGCCACTTTGTGAACTTGTCGATTGCAACGTACAAGTACTCAAAGCCCCCGACAGCTCGGGGAAAGGGGCCGAGGATGTCGAGCCCCCAGACCGAAAATGGCCAGGATAAAGGGATCGTCTGGAGAGCTTGAGCTGGTTGGTGTATCTGCTTGGAATGGAACTGGCACACTTCACACTTGGTTACTTGTGCAGTTGCATCCTGGAGGGCTGTTGGCCAGAAGAAACCTTGCCGGAATGCTTTGCCGACAAGTGCTCTTGCACCAATGTGGTGACCACATATGCCTCCATGTATCTCTGCCAACAGCTTTTGTCCGTCTTCCCGGTGAATACACTTCAATTTCACACCGTTGAGTCTTCTTCTGTACAGTGTCTTGTCGACAAACTGGTACATACTTGACTGCCGGGCTACTCTTTCCGCTTCTTCTTGCTCTTCGGGAAGTTCTCCTGTCTGAAGGAAACGGAAAATTTGTTGTGCCCATGCTGGAGCTTGCGGCTCGACAACAAGGACTAAAGGCAAATCTGCTGCTGCGGGAACATCCGCTTCTTCGGCAAGGACCTGCGGTTCTGCCGGAGCTTGACGTTCCCCGACAAGCTTGCCGGAGCAAAACTTGTCGGGAGCTTCTGCTTCAACGGAACAAACCCTAGGGCTTGCCGGAGCATCTTGCTCCTCAGCGCTCTTGGTGTTGGTCTCAGCTGCTGCGGGAACATCCGCTTCTACGGCGAAAAAATGTGTCTCTGCCGGAGCTTGATGTTCCCCGACAAGCTTGCCGGAACAAAACTTGTCGGGAGCTTCTGCTTCAACGGAACAAACCCTAGGGCTTGCCAGAGCATCTTGCTCCTCAGCGCTCTTGGTGTTGATCTTAGGGACCTTCTTGGCGGCGGCTTCGGGAAGCTCTGCCGGCAAATAGTCACCAGAAATCAACTTCCTCTTCTTGCTCTGTCCAGTTGATGGCTCCACGGATGGTTGAGTCAGCTTGAGCACAAAAATTCCTGGTTCCACAGGTAGCTTAAGTGCGGCGCACTTTGACAGGCCATCAGCAATGGTGTTGTGAGCTCTTGGAACATGCTCCATTTGTAAGCCGTCAAAGCGCTCTTCTAGCTTTCTCACTTCGTCGACGTAAGCTTCCATCAACGGACTCTGATAATTCTTGTTTACTTGGCGGACGACAAGCTGTGAGTCACCCCTGATGATGAGCTTCTTGATCCCAAGGTCTGCCGCGATCCTGAGACCGGCAAGCAATCCTTCATACTCTGCAGTATTGTTTGTTGCTTGCTCCTTGGGAAAGTGCATCTGGACTACGTACTTGAGGTGCTCTGCGGTGGGTGCGACGAGCAGCACACCAGCGCCGGCACCTTGTAGCGAAAAGGCACCATCAAAGTACATCAGCCATTCTTTGCTTACTTCCTTGTCGGGGATGCTTGTTTCTGGAATTTCTTCATCTGGTGTTGGCGTCCATTCTGCTATAAATTCTGCCAATGCTCTGCTCTGGATAGTTGAAGTAGTTTCAAACTTGAGGCCAAAGCTTGACAGTTCCAGTGCCCACTCAACAATCCTGCCTGTCGCTTCTGGGTTCTGTAATATCCTCTTTAGCGGAAAGCGAGTGAGAACTGTGACCTCGTGTGCTTGGAAGTAATGGCGCAGCTTTCTCGAGGCCATGAGAAGGCCGAAAAGCAATTTCTGCACACCAGAATACCTTGACCTAGCCCCTTGCAGGAGGGAACTGACAAAGTAAACTGGGCGCTGCACCATTTTCTTCTGTGTCTCCTCGTGCATCTGCGCAGATCCATCTTTGTCGGGACCAGAGCTTGCCGGGGAAGCCCCTTGCTTGTCGCTGGATGTGCTTGCCGTGGTTGCGGGCTCGTCATCTGCCTCCCTCTCTGCTACTAACGCAGCACTAACCACTTGATTTGTTGCCGCTATATACAGCAGCAACTTCTCTTGTGGCTTAGGTGCGACAAGTATTGGAGGGGAGGACAGGTATCTCTTCAGGTCTTGCAGCGCAGCCTCCGCTTCGGGAGTCCATCTCATTGGGCCTGCCTTTTTCAATAATTTGAAAAACGGCAGGGCGCGCTCAGCAGACCGAGAGATAAACCTGCTGAGAGCAGCCACACAACCGGCAAGTCTCTGTACATCTTTGACGCGCTTGGGTGCTTCAATCTGCTCAATGGCCTTGATTTTGTCGGAATTGGCTTCAATTCCCCGCTGAGACACGAAGAACCCGAGAAGCTTGCCGGAAGGAACTCCAAATACACACTTCTCTGGGTTGAGCTTGAGGCTGATCTTGCGCAGATTTGCAAAAGTTTCGTTCAAATCTTGAATCAGAGTTGCCCTGTCCTTGCTCTTGACCACTATATCATCCATGTAGGCTTCCACATTTTTGTGCATTTGCAGTTCAAGGGCGACATGGACTACTCTTGCAAATGTTGAACCAGCATTTTTTAATCCGAAAGGCATTCGTACGAAACAGTACGTGCCACATGGAGTAATAAATGCGGTCTTCTCCTCATCCTCTTCTGCCATGAAGATCTGATGATATCCTGAATATGCGTCAAGAAATGAAAGCAAATCACATCCGGCTGTGGAGTCAACAATCTGGTCAATGCGCGGCAAAGGAAATGGGTCTTTGGGACAAGCTTTGTTAACATCGGTAAAATCGATACAAAGTCTCCATTTCCCGTTTGCCTTGCGCACGACTACAGGATTGGCCAACCACGTGGGATGGAGCACTCCTCTGACAAGGCCTGCTGCTTCCAACTTCTTGATCTCTTCTGCTATGAACTCTTGGCGCTCCACTGCTTGTTTCCTAACTTTCTGCTTGATGGGCCGCGCATGAGGACAAACGGCAAGGTGGTGCTCAATTACTTTCCTAGGAACACCGGGGATGTCAGACGGTTGCCACGCAAACACGTCGACATTCGCCCGCAGGAAAGCAATGAGCGCGCTTTCCTATTTAGGGTCGAGAGTGGCACTGATGGTGAAGGTACCACCAGTGCCGTCCTCCTTGGCGGGCACCTTTTTCGTTTCTGGCGGAGCTGCCATCGTCTTCTTACACTTGACGGTGGAGCTCGATGGTGCGTCCTCGACGGCAGCGCAGCACTCCGAAGAGGTGCGCTTGCCGGAGTGAGCACCAGAACTCTTGCCAGACTCGGTCTTCTTCCTCCCGGGAGCTTCAGCGGCAAGTGACTCGCGCTCTGATGCGGCTGCTGCTTCCCGGTAGATCTTGTCGGCACAGATAAGAGCATCTTTCTTGTCGCCAGGGACAGAGATGACGCTTATTGGCCCTGGCATCTTCAGCATGTTATATGCGTAGTGAGAGGCTGCCATGAATTTGGCAAGTGCTGGACGGCCAAGTATCCCATTGTAGGGCAATGGAATATCGGCAACGTCAAATGTGACCCTCTCAGTCCTGAAGTTCAGCTCGCTGCCAAATGTTACGGGCAGCGTGACTTTCCCCTTCGGCTTGCTCCTTCCCGGGTTGATTCCTTGGAATGTGCCGGTCTCTTCGAGCTCGCTGTCAGGGATTTGGAGTTTCTGGAGTACAGCGGAGGAGATCAGGTTCAAGCCGGCCCCGCCGTCAACTAACATCTTAGTGACCTTGAGGTTGCGGATAGTTGGTGAAACCAACATCGGCAGGCACCCGACCGCAGTTGTGCGATCAGGGTGGTCCTCAATGTCAAAGATGATAGGCGTGCTGGACCATTTCAGAAGCTTGCACGATTCGACAGGTGGTTCCGCTGCATTGACTTCCCGCACCCATTGCTTGAGTTGGCGATGTGAAGTGTGCAGAGAAGCACCGCCGTCAACGCACAAGACCTCTGTGGCTTTCTGAAACTCCTGTTCACTAGTCTCAACATCATCCATGTCTTCGTCGTCGTCGTCGTCTTCATCGTTGTCGCGGCCGCGGGGAGGCCTGTCTCCTTGCCACTGCTTGGCCTTGCCGCGGCGCCCTCCCCGTCCGGCGCGCTTCTTGCCGGATTCTCCAGCACCTCCTTGGGCCCGCTCCTTGTCTCGCCGCTCGTACTCAGCCTTTTGCTGCTGGACAAGCTGCTCGACCTTCTTGCAGCTCTGGAGGTCATGGCCCTTGGTGCGGTGAATCTTGCAATATTGCTTGTCGGAGCCGTCCTGGTTGTCGGCGACTGCCACAGCCTGGCAGTTGGTGCACGCGGCAACCTCCTTGCCGGAGCTACCAACTTTGGCCTTCTTGGCGCCACCTTCATTGCCGGACTGCTCAACAACTAGCGCCTCTTTGCCTTTCTTCTTCCTGTTCCGTCGCCGGTTTTTCTTTGCCGGGACAGCATCCTCACTGTCAGATCCCTCTGCTCCGGTCTTCTCTCCGGGGAGTTTCCTCCCTTCCTCAGCACGTGCACACTTGTCGGCCAGGGCATACAGCTCACTGACGTCTCTGATCCTGCACATCGCCATCTCCTCCCTCATCCTACGGTTACGCACGTTCTGATGGAACGCGCTGATGACCGCGGCGGGGTGGACGTCTGGGATGTTATACTGTACACGGCTGAACCTCTGAATGTATTTGCGCAGGGGTTCTCCCTCCTTCTGGGCGAGCAGATGAAGGTCACTCTCTTGGCCAGGAGGTTTGTGGCTGCCTGTAAAGGCGCCGACAAACTGATGGCATAGATCAGCCCAGGAGGATATGGAGTTGTCTGGCAAATGCATGAGCCAGGACCTGACGTTGGGCTTGAGCACCAGCGGGAAGTAGTTGGCAAGGATCTTGTCGTCCCGCCCCCCGGCAGCCTGCACCGCGATGGTGTAGATGCTGAGGAACTCCGACGGATGCGTCTTGCCGTCGTACTTCTCTGGTACATCTGGTTTGAAATTCTTCGTGCTGGGCCACTGGACTTGCCGCAGCTCACGAGTGAACGCAGGGCAACCTACCGCGTACGGCAAGTCGCCTGGTTCCCCTGGCGCATGCATGTCGACAGAGGGCCCAGCACGCTGGTCTGATTGACGCCGCACTTCTCTTCGCCACTCGATGTGAGTACGAGCGTCCTCTTGCTGTCGTTCTTGAAGAACTTGGCGCTGATCGCGACGAGCTCGCGGATCCGACGACGTGGTGGAGTCGCTGTCGAGGTGGATCCGGCGAGTCGGCGATCTCGGCCTTCGGGGTGGAGAGTGCACAGTAGTTGCACCCCCACCAGTCTTGTCGTCTCCGGCTCGTGCCTGGCTGGCTTGCCGCGGCTGCGACGTGCTTGGTTGCCACGGAGTGTCGTTGTTGGCGAAGCCAATGAGACTCTGGATGGTTGCCCTCCAATCGTCGATCTTGTCCGCCGTTGGGGGGTAGTCTAGGAGCAGCTGAGCTCGCGCCAAAGCTTCTGCTGCAGTGGCGGGCGGCGGTGGCGAACGGTGCGAGGAGCGGATATGCTCGGACTTCTAACCATGTTAGAAGGAGCAATATCCTGTCCAGGCGACCGTGCCTCACTCGTGCCAGCATGTTGGCGTGCATGGTGGTCCTGAGCGCTCCAAGATCCACCAGCCCGATCTTGGTCTAGCAAACGCATGGTACCATGAGTACCATAACGCTGCCGGTCCCGTGCCTCCTGTGACAGGCGCGGTGCATGTACGGACGCCGAGGTCTTGGAGTGCGCCCGGTCGTTGTGGGAGCCGGCTACGCCGCCGATGGGCAGCGCAGCCTCGCCCTTGGACCTGGCAGCATCGTGAGCTCCCTCGTCTACGCCCGTTCTTTCGCCGGCGCCCGCCCCATCAGCCGTCTGTCCCGGCGGTGGTGGGTTAGGCGCGGACGGAGCAGCCACCTCCGAAACCTTCTTCTTCGGCGGCATGTTGATGAAGATGGTGAAGATCTAGCTCGCGAGAACGCCCCTACCTGGCGCGCCAGAGATGCCGGGGTACTGATCCACGGGCACCTATGGGACCGGCGGACTGGGTCCCTTTCGGTTCGGCGGGGGCGGAGGTCGTGCAAAGAGCAGATCGAGGCGATGCACGCGAGCGATTTACCCAGGTTCGGGCCGCACGGATGCGTAAAACCCTACTCCTGCTTTGTGGTTTGTATTGGTTTCTTGCTCGGGAGCGCGGAGTGCTACAGTACACTTCAGCAGCTAGCAAGACCGAGCGTGAGTGTTCGAACTAGCTAACCCCCCTCTACATTGCACACGGGCCTCCTTTTATATGCTCAAGGGGTTCCCGACAGGTGGCAACGGAGGTGAAGGGCAAAAATGGAAAGGTGCTGTGGTAGGCACAGCTACCTGCTACAGTGTACCTAACCCTGACGGCAGGGGACAAGGGCCTTAAATGCCCGTCTGTGTCGCCTAAACAGTGCGAAAAGGGACCGCCAGGGACGCCACCGTTCGCCACGATGGCGATCTTGTCAGCGCCGCTTGCCACTGCACGCCGCTGGCTGCACAGCCTCCCGCCACGTACGCCTGGAAGGGTCCCAGAGAGACACGTTGGTGGATGTGCTGGAGCGCGGGCCCAGGGAGGTGGCCTGTCGCGGCAAGCGCCTTGCCGCTGCCGTTGTCTTGTCGTGCCCGGGAGCTTGTCGCTCACCGGGCCTTGCCGGGGCGCGTGGTGCGCCGCGGCAAGTTCCTTGCAATGCCTTAGGTGGCCTTCCCGGCAAGCTCCTCTTGCCGGGGTCTTGGGATGCTTTTGCTAGCCTT